>NC_133619.1:288261296-288366296 GCF_048593235.1 Sminthopsis crassicaudata | reverse complement strand
TAGTTTTTTCTTTTGGAAGCAATTAGATTTAAGTGACTTGCCCAGGATCACACAGTTCATAAATTTCTATAGAGAGTTGAACTCAGGCTAGATGCTTTATCCATGTGCCATCGATGTGCTTTCAATCCATGTATTTTTAGCCAATATCATAATTTTTGCCTTTCTTTTTATGAACTTGCTTGTTAATATGTCAAAAATGAGATAACTGCATATACGCTCTAACTAGGCAATAGCAAGATAGAACTATATAACCTCTCTAGTTCTAGATACTGTGCTTCTATTAATGTACCCTAAGGTTGTGTCAGCTCTTCTGGCTACCATTGCATTCACTAGTGATTTACATTCAGTCCATAATAATCACCAGTACTTTTTTTTAAAAATGCTATTTAGTTATGCAACTCATTTTTAAAATTAAGTGTAGGTTTTGATAAATCTATTTGTTAAATCTAATCTTATGAGATTCATAACATTACTCTAGAATATTGATTTTTTATCTTAATTTTGCCTTCCAAAACATTAGCTAACTTTTCCTCATACTTATGTCTCTTGGAAATCTGAGGATACCATTTATTCCTTCAACCAGTTCATTTAGAAAAGTTCACGGAGCCAAACATGCATCTTTGAGGCACTCTTCTTCAGATGACCCTTAAGCTTTACATCATTCCTCAGTATTCCAGACTTCTTTCAGATTTCTAGAAGGACGGGAAGTCTAAGGAAAAGCTGACTTTTGCTTCTTGGAGCTGGAAGTCAGAAGGCCACTATATCAAGCTTCTCATTAATATTTTTTCAAACTAATAAAATGTCTATATTTTAATTTTAATGAATTTTATTATATATAAGCTTTCCTCCCCCACAACAAATATATATATATGAAAACTACTGATCCAAGAATATTGTTATGGACCCTAATTCCAGTTTTGCCCAACTATATGGTCCTAGAAATAAAACTTTATCTTTCTAGTGCTCATGTTCTTGGTCCATCTATGGTCCTACAGAGCTCTAGAATTCTATGCATATTAAAATCCTATATATATTCTCTTTCTCTGTCTTTGATGCTACTAATTCTTAAGCTTAATTACTATACTTACTAGACCTTAAAAAAAATATTATTCTTTAGGAAAAAGTGAGGAAGCTTAAGTGATCATTTACCCTTTCTCCCCTCCCCAGTGTACCCTACAATAATAATGTAGCACTTCAGCAAGTACTAATTCTGGGCTCCTACCTTATTTTTGTGAAATTATATTCTAATATTTGTGCATTGAGTAGAAATGTTCCTTCACTGAACATTTTTTTCTTATTTATTATGACTATTTCCTCTTTTCTTATTTATTTGCATTGATTTACAACTTCAAGAAGAAACAGAAGTTCGTTATTCATATATCAATATAATTAACATCATATTGTAAGAACCTCAATATTAAGTTATACTTTTTAAAGAACTCATTTCTTCAATGAATAGAAATGTAGGTGTCTATATTCTTTTACCAATTTTCAGAAATAAAGAAGACTTTAAATAATTAAAAATTGAGCCTTTATCAGTTTACAGATTTTCTCATTATCTTTTTTTTTTTTTTAAACCATGATAGTGGAATTTCCAGCAGAGAGAAATGGTTGAGTAAAACATTTTGCTACAGTTAGTTAATTCTTCCCTACATGTGCTATATTCATTTTAAAAGCAAATGAGGCATCTCTATCTCTCCTAGCCTTCATGACAAACTCTTGCTGTGCCAATTTTAGATTACATGTATCTTGGTGGGAAAAGGATTTTCTAATCATGATCACATTTTAAAATTAAAAGAATAAAAAGATTGGAAAATAGGTCATTATGAGGATATCACTAAGTTAAGAATAGACCTTTTTGGCTCTAGCAGAAAAGGAAGTATATCCATTAGAAACAATAAGTATATATATTTTGGTATTTAGCATAATAAGAAAAATCCTAGCTCATAAATCAACGAACCATTTAATTAATCTGATGCAATATGATTTGAAATTTATTGATGCACATGTCTCACCTTTGTGAACATGTACTATTAGTATGGAATAGATGGGAATGTGTATGTCTTTGTGTATATGTGTGTGTGTGTGTGTGTGTGTATATATATATATATATATATATACAAACATAAACACATACACACATATCTACATATACACACATTTAGATATATGCGCACATGTAACCTAGATTCATGTGTGTGCACACATGTATACACATATATGTATGTGTATATGGATAGATACATACATACTTATCTGCATGCCTTATAGTTAGTCCAGGAAAATAGGGCATATCTTAGCTGAAGTTAGAAGGACAAAAATATTTGTTAATAAGTTTCAAGTCATACATGTATAGGATAGAACACAGAGGACTGGGATAAGGACTGGACCTGTGATTTCAATAAAATAGGGAACTCTCAGATGAGGATACATCCTATATCAGAGCAAGTTAACACTTTTCCTGCAATTTCTAGTTTTTAGAGTTTCCTAGACTACTGGAAGCTGTCACTTTCCAAGGGCTGCATAACCAATATGGGAAAAGTAGAAATATTTTGTATAGGGAGCAAGTCAATAGATTTGAATTTAGATGAACTGTATTCAAATTTTGTTCTATTAGACTTTTTATGTAATCATTTTACATTTTTAACCTCAGTTATTCATCTAAAGAAGAAGGAAAGGAAGGAAAAGAGAGAGAAGAGAAGGAGAAAAAAGAAAAGATTGTGGTGGTGGTCGTAGGAAGACACTTAGTAATGCATAATGTGCTAGACTATATAATCTAAAAATTGTAATTTTCGCAAATGACTTATGAAGCATACACAAAATATGAGGGGAAGCAGAATCTTTTTTTTATTTTATAATTATAAAATTTTTTGACAGTATATATGCATGAGTAATTTTTTTTTTAAATAACATTATCCCTTGTAATCATTTTTCCAAATTTTCCCCTCCCTCCCTCTACTCCCTCCCCTAGATGACAGGCAATCCCATACATTTTACATGTGTTACAGTATAACCTAGATACAATATATGTGTGTAAATCCCATTTTCTTGTTGCACATTAATTATTAGCTTCCGAAGGTATAAGTAACCTGGGTAGATAGACAGTAGTAGTGCTAACAATTTACATTCACGGGAAGCAGAATCTTGATAATACCACAGGAAATAATTTTTTAGTTTAATTAATGCACCTTCCCAAGTAGTAGATCCATTTATTTAAGTTATCTTTTTGGCCACATGGACCTTTTGGGGGGACAGAAAACTTTCTAATTACTAAGGCACCAATAAGTATCATCAGCTTGGGGCTTTAAGTGTGCTTACTGTATATCTGGCACTTTGAGGGCAATAGTTAATATTTAAACTCTTCAGACTTCTGCTTACGACTTTTCTGGATGTCAATTGAGTAATTATTCAGAGTAATCCATGTCACTGTCAGTCCATGACATCACCCAACATTAGTCAGAGAAATTATAATAATCAAGTAATAGTATACTATGGTAGGCTGAACCTCAATCAATAAACAGATGATTTTGCTAAAGAGAGAGATAAGCTATTTAATGAATACTTTCAAGCATGTAGGCTTTGGGAAAATCTTTATATTATATAGACCTATTGTATATAATTTTATATATTATAATTTATACATAAATTTAGATCATTTATATATTTAATTATCTCCAAAGTCTAGATGCTTGAAAATTATCCATAAATGTATGGTATATAGCATTATATAAATAAGGTATATACAGTATATATATATATACAATCTATAACATACATGTGTGTATATATATATATATATCACATATTATATAGATCTACTGATCAAGAAAGAGTGTGTATGGGAGAGTCACACTATTATTATATGTATTTTAAATATCTATAGCATAATTAATTGTATGATTATTGGATGGTAGGTTGTAGAGAGGATGATGCTCCCCAAACTACACTTATTCCTCTGCTTTCTTCATTCTACAAAGTGTAGTTGGCTGTCACATATATTTATATTTTAACTCCAAGACAGTATTCATCTCAGGCTATCTGCCCAATGACAACATTTTTCTTTTACAATGACTTTATTATTCCTTACTATTTAATAGAAGGTGCTCTGACTCTGCATATAAAATCTGTTTTGCCATGAAGTTCTATGACCTAGATTACACCCAAACAATATTTGAAAAAAAATTTTTAATCTTTCATTTCTATTATCATGACCTATTTAGTGGGATCCCATCCCACTTCTCCCTCACCTCCTATAACTGTTCCTGTGTATTGGTGATGTTGGGTTTGGAGCTGAAGTTGGGGAGGAGCTCCTCTGTTCTGGCAGTAGGAAATAATGGTGTGGTATTAAGATTGGTCATCTCCATTCACATTATTTGAAAGAAAAAAAGTGGAATGGTAGAATGGGTATATGCAGCCAAAGGATGAGGGCCAAAACAAATTCTTGCTCCTATATGCAAAAATTTCACTTTCTTTCCAACTTCTCACATATTTCCACTGTATCTTGAACCCATTACCAGCATGACACAGTGAAATAAGAAATGATTGATAAATCCTACTACATATGATGCTGCTAAACATAATCAAGAAAAAAAAAGTGTACATAGGTGGTTGGGACCTGAAGTCACAGGAAAACTTGTGAAGCTCTTACATAAGGAGTTTCCTATTTGCATAAAATAATATATTCATATAAAAATAGGCAGGCAGGCACTTAAAAAAAAAAAAGTTCCCCATCTCCTTTTCCAAAAAATGTCAGGAGCTACCTTTGTTGATAATCAGAATGAAGAGACCATCACACAGCTATATTAATTAATTCTTATAATGATTCTGGCTAGACTAATTTTGAGTTTTCTTCCTTCTAGTTACAAGGGATGCAGATCACTCGGGCAGTTCTCTGCCACTGTTTATTATTTATATAACAATTTACATAATAATTATATACATAAACAAAGATCATAAATAGGAGGTAAATAAAGGCAATATTGACAATTCTGCTGGAAATGCATCATCAGAATGTAACTATGGGGATTTGTTGGTGGAGATTTCCATACCAAAAAGAAAAATTTCTCTAAATTCCTGAGGATTTATAACCCTGGCATAAACCAATGTATATTAACTCTTCATTTTATAGAAAAAAGAAAAAAGCCTCAAGAAGAGAAAATTAAGAATGAGTGGATTTTTTTTCTATAAGGAAAAAAATATGTATTTTTCTTCTTAAAAGAAGAAAAAAAAAAGGAGTAAAGTTCCATTAGCATTCTGAATGAAAAGCTCTTGAGGATTGGGCTAAGTTCTAATTTAAACTAAATTTAATTTAATCACAATTTAACCTCAGTTTGTATTTAGTGGAAATTGGAAATAATGGCTGTAGTTTTGAGACATTTGTCAGTTAAGATTGGAAGTTAGTTCGTCTGAGAAAGGATACCTGGACAACACATTTTTGAGATGAGGAGAAGATGAATATCTTATAAAGATTGGAGTAAGTGGGAAAGATCCATTTTCCATCGCATCAATAAAATTAAAGTGATAAGAAGAAACCTAGGAGAAACAAAGAAAAATCAGAATTATCATAAAGGAAATGTAGTAAATGAATGAATTTATTGAGTGCTTACTATATGCCAAACATTGTCTTATCATGTGAGTATAGAAAAACAGAAAATAAGAGACACTTCTTATTTTTAAGCACCTTATATAACAATGGAGGAAACATCATGGAAAAGGAAGTTTTGTCTTCAAGCCACTTAAAAAGATCCCATATTCTCTACAGTACAATGGCAAAACATTTGATAACGCATCTTTTTTAATGGCATTTCCACTGATAAAGCCATATTTATTTATGTTGCTGTACTATTTGATAAATAAGGACTTTGGTGGCAAAAAACTTTCTTTTTTTTTTCTTTGAGAATCTTTAATAATTTTTAAGAGTATAAAGGAGTCCTAAAACCAAAATGTTTTTTAAAAATTAATTTTATAATTATAAATTTTTTGACAGTATATAAAGCATGAGTAATTTTTTTTTTATAACATTATCCCTTGTATTCATTTTTCCAAATTTTCCCCTCCCTCCCTCCTTCCCCTAGATGACAGGCAATCCCATACATTTTACATGTGTTACAGTATAACCTAGATACAATATATGTGTGTAAACCCAATTTTCTTGTTACATATTAAGTATTGGATTCCGAAGGTATAAGTAACCTGGGTAGATAGACAGTAGTGCTAACAATTTACATTCACTTCCCAGTGTTCCTTCTCTGGGTATAGTTGTTTCTGTCCATCATTGATCAACTGGAAGTGAGTTGGTTTTTCTTTATGTTGAAGATTTCCACTTCCATCAGAATACATCCTCATACAGCATTGTTGCTGAAGTGTACAGTGATCTTCTGGTTCTGCTCATTTCACTCAGTATCAGTTGATGTATCTCCAAGCCTCTCTGTATTCCTGCTGCTGGTCATTTCTTACAGAGCAATAATATTCCATAACCTTCATATACCACAATTTACCCAACCATTCTCCAATTGATGGGCATCCATTCAACTTCCAGTTTCTAGCTACAACAAAAAGAGCTGCCACAAACATTTTGGCATATACAGGTCCCTTTCCCTTCCTCAATATTTCTTTGGGATATAAGCCCAATAGCAGCAATGCTGGATCAAAGGGTATGCACAGTTTGATAACTTCTTGGGCATAGTTCCAAATTGCTCTCCAGAATGGCCGGATTCTGGGGGCAGCTAGGTGGCGCAGTGGATAGAGCACCAGCCCTGAATTCAGGAGGATCTGAGTTCAAATCTGATCTCAGACACTTAACACTTCCTAGCTGTGTGACCCTGGGCAAGTCACTTAACCCCAGCCCCGGGGGGGGGGGGGGACAGAATGGCTGGATTCTTTCACAGCTCTACCAACAATGTATTAGTGTCCCAGTTTTCCCACATCCCCTCCAACATTCATCTTATTTGTTCTTGTCATCTTAGCCAATCTGACAGGTGTGTAATGGTATCTCAGAGTTGTCTTAATGGCAAAAAACTTTCATTCACTAGTTGTGACAGTTAGTAGAGTAGGTGGGCACTGTAGCACTTACAGAAGTTGCTAAGTCATATGGCTCCCAAAGAGGTTACCTTCCTACCAGATGGCTGGGGGGATGCCCGATAGTCTATAGGGCCTGACATTTCCAGGGTGCTTGGGCTCTGGGTTGTGGAAAAGTTCCATTGAAATCTGAATGGGATTGTCTAATGGTTTCACTTGCTGCTTCTTCCTCAGGGCACCTTCCTCTTGCAGCTAGGTTGGCTTAATTAGGAAATATGAAAGGCATCTCATTAAACAAGGAATTTCAAATGCTGAAATCAATGACTTTAGGATATTTATTGCAATTTAACAATATCTGAATAATGAATAATGCAACTTTTGAGAATATAAAGTTGTTAAATAGAAAAATATCAGAACAGAGAACACAAAATAGTTTTTCTACAAAAGGAGGAAATAAGTATTCACATAGTACCAGATATTGTGCTAAGCACTTTTACAAATATTATCTCATTTGATCCTTAAAACAATCCCCATTTTACACTTATGGAAACTGAGGCAACCAGAGGCTAAATATTTTACCCAGGGTCAAAGAACTAGTATATAGATGAGAGTGGGTTTAAACTCAGGTCTTCTAGACTTAAGGTCTAGGGCAGCATCCATTATGCTACCTTACTGTACTATGGGAAACTAGGTAAGGTCTTATTTTTGTAAGAACATCAAATCTGAATTCAAGAGGCAGAAGTTTTTCCTGAGTTCAGAGACTATTATGAGAGAATTACTTAACTTTTTGGATCTATTTTCTCATCCATATCATCCAAATCAAAGGAGAGGACAATTTTAGAGTAAATAATCTCTAAAATTCTTTTCCTCTTAATGTGGAACATTATTTATATCCTCATAACAATGTGACAATAACAATTAAATGAAACCATTCTTCCCATGAAGCATTTATTTGGATAAACAGTTAAGTTAAAAAAAAGAAAAAAATTATGTAAAATAGTTGCAAAGATTAAAAGAAAGAAGGTAAATATATCTTGGAGAAAATTCCTATCATTTATAGAAGTCTTAGGAGAGATAGAAAAATAATTATATCTATTTCTATATCTTTAACATACCTTTTAGCAGTTGTAAGAGGTAGATGCATTTGTGACAGTTGAAAATGGAAGAGTTTCAACTTTTTTCTCATAATTAATTTAATTGCTCCTTTTAAAAATGTGTATTATTTTAAAAATAAGGTGGTTTTTTTTTGTTTTGTTTTTTTTTGTTGTTGTTTTAAAGAACACATCTATAGTGCTTGGGGAGAGAGCAGGAAGGAGGAAGAGGAAAAAGAGGGAAAAGGAGACAGATTTGGAGAAGTAGGGGGAGATACAAGAGAGAGAAACAGAGATAGAGAAGTGGAGAGAGACAGAGAGAGAGAAACAGACAGACAGAGACAAAAAGACACAGAAAGAGAGTGATAGATGACAGAGGCAAAGGAATATAAAGTGATAGCTGACAGCTAGAGAGAGAAAAGGAGAGCAGAGATATAGGAGATAGTCAGCCAAACAATAAACATTAATTGAGTGACTATTATGTGGCCAGAAGTGCTCCAAGTATTATGGAGATACAGAAAAAGCAAAGACATTTCCTATTTCTAAGGAGTGGGAAAAGAAAGGAAAAGCTTGGAAAGAAAATTGGAGGTGAGCAATGAATTAAAGAAAAAGAAGAGAGAAAAGGAGAGAAGAGGAGAGAATTGAAACAATTTGAAAACTATATTTAGCTAGACTGAATTTTAGTTCCATGGAATTTATTTAGCTAAAAGACATTAGGGTCAAACTACTGATTATTTCTTTTTTGATGGCAAGTTCAATTAAAACAGATATTTAATGTTTGCCTAATATTTATCCCACTATGACATTTCATTAAGCCTATTGTAATAGGTTTATATAGATGAAATTGCAGATTTTCTTAATATGGCCTAGGTAATCAGGAAAATGGAAGGAATGAGAATTTAACTGTGTGTTTATGGACAAACACTTTGGTAACGCATTAAAAATTGGTTTAAAATTGCCTATAGACTTAAAATGACCACATATTAAATTCCTTTGGATGAAACAAATCCATATTTAATTAAAAAAAAAACTGTATAACTTCTTTTCTAGCTAGTATCTAAATTGAGAATAGTTCACAGGAACCTGAGATCATAGCTTTAAAGCCTTAAGGGAACTTTAGGTCATTGAGGTGAACACTTCATTTTACAGATAAAGAAACAGGTCCACAGAGTTTAAGTGACTTGCCCAGTCACACAGTAAGTTTAATTTTTCATTTAAAAGTACATTCGAAAATAAAGGGAGGTGGAGTTCAATAAAGCTTTCTGGTTAGGCACTGGGCACTGTGTGAGCTTATCTTTGTAGTCAGAAGAAAATTTGCATCTGAAAAATCCTCAAGTTCTCATTAATAATAGAAAAAGACCTTTGTAAATGCCCAAATTACTTTTTGAAAATTGAGTTATTTTTCACTTGTGAGCACTATAAAAATAAGATCTCTAAAACTGAATATGACATTCAAAAAAATCTAAAAGATTCCTTTTTAGTGTCTCTTTGCAGATACAATCTCAACAGATTTATTCTCTATTCTTGTAAAGTTCCTTCTTATCGCATATGACAAAAATATAGTCCACAAATTTATAAAAGGCTTACCTTTAGGGCAAACCATTTTATTATTGCAGCTAGATGACTGTGGATAGAGTGCTAGACCTCATATTAGGAACACTATTCAAATCTGGCCTTAGACACTTTTATATTCTCTATTCTGATATTTTTCTATTAAATTACTTCACATTCTCAAAAGTTGCATTACTCATTATGCAGGTATTGTTGAACTGTGGTAAATATCCTAAAGTCATTGATATCAGCATTTGAAATTCCTTCTTTAATCAGATGATTTTCATATTTCATAATTAAGTCAGCCTCGAGGTAGGAGGAAGGTGCCCTGAGGAAGAGGCTGCAAATGACTTAATTTCTCTCAGTTTCTTTATTTGTAAAATGGGGATAATATTATCAACTATTTTCCAGAATTAATCTGGGGATCAGATGAAATAATATTTATAAGGTACTTTGTAAAACTTGCATATTGGAACCAATTGGTAGTCATTTGTTATATTTTCAGTGTGAGCATTTACATTTAGGAAATTGTCTTAATATGCTTGAGAAAGTAATGGAAGAAAATTATAACACAGATTAAATTTAAAAGAATGTCATGTTTATTTTTTGGAGAGTATGATATTAAAAATTCACTACCACACCTTTGATAAAGTTCTACAATTATCATTGTTTTATAGGCAGAAAAATTGAGACTTTACAGTCAAGTGAGTATAAAATAAAGGTCTTTAGTTTATTAATTCCACAATTAATACATCTTTACAAAAAAGCTGCTAATATAATGCCAATTGTCTATTGAAAAGTGACAAATTCAGTCAAATAGGGAGATTTTTTTTTTTCATCCTGCTAAAAGTCAGAATGACCAAATGTTTAGGCCATATATAGATATAATGTGAGTGCTCAGTGTTTATGTCTATACTTACCTCAGTTTCATAAGCCCAAAACTACCACTGTCAAATACTCATTGGCAGCTATCTTTTCATGGCATTTTGCCAGACACTTAGACTTAGACACTAATCAAGGAAGACACATTCCCTATGCTTGTAGAGCTCTTTTTATCCTGTGCATTTTTGCTGTCATTCTATGCTTTTAGGTTGCCAGATCTAAATTGTAAGAGATTTATTGACTCCTTGAAAGTTGATCCTGTAACTTCTCTGTGTTCTAACAAAATAATAATGTCACAGTATTGCCCTCTGCAATCACAAGAGGGATTTCTTTTTACCCTCCCAGATCTGCACCATCAAGATTCATATGGCAGTCAGATGGAATCTATACTCTTCTGTACCAACATTCAATAATTGTAAATGTACACTTTAAATGTAACTTTGAGACTTAAAATTTCTGATTCTTCATTTATGTCACTCTACTTATAATGTGCAACTTCTATTTGTACCTTCAAATTTATTGATTATCTACTTTTATTGGCCTAAATATTATATCTATATAGTCCTGCTACCTTTTCCTAAACCTACTCATATTTAACCTACAAGACCTCAAGATCGCTTTTTATCTATTCTTCTATCTCTTTCTACCCCTATTCTCTTCTAGATAAATTCTTTTTTTTAACCCTAAAATTCATCTAGGAAATTCTCTCTTTCCCTTCCCAATAATAGAATCCTGCTGGGCTTTACCATATGACTTCCTTTTTTCTTTTTTTTTGAGGCTGGGGTTAAGTGACTTGCCCAGGGTCACACAGCTAAGGAAGTGTTTAAGTGTCTGAGACCAGACTTGAACTTGGGTCCTCCTGAATTCAAGGCTGGTGCTCTATCCATTGCGCCATCTAGCTGCCCCTACCATATGACTTCTAATCCTTTCCATACCCTTCCAGATTCAGGGGCAAGAGGAGGGATCAGTTCATGCTTTGTTCTCCTTTCTTCCTTTCTCTCCATTTTTATGCAACAATTCATGAACAATCTTTCCTCTTTAAAAGCCAAAAAAATCAAATTGTACCTTTTCCTCATCCTTGTTTGTTGCCCATCTTAAAGACTCTTCTAGTCCTACCAATGTGTGTGGGACAGTGACCCTTACCCAAACTAAAATCAGAGACTAAAGGTAAAAAAGCAAAAAAAGGATTTATTAAGATCTCAGAACAAAGGGCAACTCCCAACTGACAAGGTATCCATAGAAGAATGAAAAACACAACCTGCAAAGCACGGGATTATATATATCCCAATGCAGAAGTCCTATCTCCCTTCCCCCCTTTTTTCTTCCATTTTCTGGGGAATTCTAATTTCCCCAGATTCTAAATATCTATTGCAGAACAAAGAATACTAATGAAAAATATACTCTTTACTGTATTAAGTACTTAAATGTTAATGAAAAGTTGGGAAGAGAGAACAGAAGGAAAATGTTTGCTTATCTATGATAATGGAACACCTGCAGCTTTTAACTATTCAACTTCTTATTGCAAAGTCTCAAGTCACAATTAGGGCATGATTCTAGGCTACATTCTTATAAGAGGTCTTCACCCAGTTTATCCCAATCAAAAGGTTCATAGTTTTCTTTCTAGATCACACCTTTCCATAATCTCTCAGCATGACCTTTCTGACACCTCAGTCTAACATTAATACTTTCCATCTCTCTAAATTTCAGGTCTACTGCAGTCACTCTTTAGTACGGATATATCCTTTCATTGTGGTGGCCAGAAATGTGATAATATTTATATAATGGTCCTGAAAGTCAGAAGGAGATCAATTCACATCCAGCTATGTGATTTGGACAAGTCACTTAACCCCAATATCCTGGCAAAAAAAAAAAAAAAAAAAAAAAAAAGAAAAGAAAAGATAATATTCACATAAGGAATATCCAGTTAGGAAATTTTCACTACCAAGACAGACATCTATTTGGTAATTTATACTCTTAGTTGACTAGAACACTAACAAGTTACATAACATATCTATAATTACACACGTCTTCTTGACTCTGGTGCTGTAATGCTGGAGAAACTGAGGCAAGATAGAGATTAGAGAGTAACTTAAAGGGGAGAGATTTACTGGGACCAAATGGATCCATGGTTTGGTCCCAGGGCTGAATGAGATTATCCTCTCCTAGAATCCAGCAAACAATGTGAATTCTCAATGACATATATACACATGTCTCAGACTCAGGAGGTAGACTCCTGAGAGGCTAGACTCAGCAGGGGCGGAGTCAGGGTTCTGAGAGTGGACCCAGGACTCTGACAGGGTGGGGTGAGTCTCCAGAGAGGGGGATGACATAATGGGGAGAGACACCAGAGATGGCTAGAAGCATCTTGATATGATGGTATCTGATATTCTGATAGATTGGGATGGGGAGAGGCATTCTGATATTCTAAAATATAAGATCTTTTATCCTTATCAAATATTCTGATGATGAAGAGGGAGGGGTGGTTCTGCAGGATTGAGCAGAATAATTATAAACTGAGGCAGAACCATTAAGGAAACCAAGGCAAGACAATTTAGGGAAATAGAATCAGGACAATCAGGGAAACTGAGTTGGGACAATAAAAGAGAACTGTGGTGTAACATTCCATACTCTCTTCTAAATATTCAAATCATTGAATTCTTCTAGAAGGTCTTAGCACTATAATTTTGACCAATCCTTTGTAAAGTAAATAGACCAAAATAAAACTAGAAAAATGCAAGGACTTATGGCAAAGACAAGTCTCTCCCTGATGACCCCAGAGTTATTAGCATAAAAACAGCATTTCTCATTTAGGGAGACACACAGGCCTCTCTGTTGCAGAAATAGCAGGTCCTCTGCATTGGGGAGCATCTCAGCCAGAGAATCCAGTTTGAGATGGACAGTTCACTGTGAGTTAGGTCTGTGGTCATTTGTGCATTTAACTCAGCCTCTGCTGAGTAGCAGTGCTCAAGACAGTCCTGATGCTCATCCTAAGTGGGGCACCCCAAGTCTGTTAGGGACTCCAAAGGGGGGAAAAAGTGGGGCCTGGAGTAGCTCCACCTGTCCCCTCTGATAGAATAGGAGCTGCTACTAGGCAACATATTTCTGAACAGATATGCAATTAGACCAAGGCAAACTATTAGAGTCCTGATTGCTGAAATACTAATTAAGGAACTGGGGTAACAGGAGTGGAGAAATAGATCAGAGAGACTGCCAGTCTGTGTCTGACTTCTGGTGGTTTCGAAAAAATAATCCCCCAAACTGAATCTGCCAGGGCAATTCCAGAAGAATAAGGGATTTCAAAGTTAAAACATAAAAACAAAAAGGACTGTTTAAGTAATTTTCAACTCAATCTAAACTAATGAGATGGGGGACAGGGCAGAAGTGCTTAAGAAAAATACATCAGTTTTCCCAATTTCCTGACCAATTTCAACCAGTTTCCTTCCTCCCTTTTTTTTTCCACAGAAAAGAATTATCAAATGACCATTCCACATGTAAATCCCAAGAGTGAATCAAAATTCCTATACATAACAGACTAGTACAGTAAGTTTCCTAAAAATCCCTCATACATATAGCAATAGTTAAACAGTTTTAACAAATCTTAAGCACAGTAATACAGTGAAGATGTTAACAACAATTCAACCACTTTCCCGCCCCCCAATATCAGTCCAAATTACATCAGGAGCAATGATCTCAAAAACTGCTTCCTGCTGAGGAGATGATCAGTCCAGAGAGAGGATGGGTGTGGCCGTGCTGCCTGCTACCAAAGCTTCAGATCCATGTCTTGGAAGCAAGTCAATACCTGTAATTTTGACCAAAATCCAGAACAAAAACACAAATCTAACAAGTAAAGGTTAGAACAGACCGATACAAAACATGAAGAGACCAGTATGAATTAGCCAGCAGCTTCCCAAAAAGCAGTTAGGCTTTTGTCCTCTCATTATTTAGAAACCTTTAAAAACCTCAATATCCACAGGCACAAATATTCAGTAACAGATAGATAACCAGGATAAATACTCATTTGTCAAGTATTCAGGATATAATGATTACATATAACCAGATTGGAAAGAGCAAGGTATGGCATAATTGAAATGCATTAACAGTTTCTTATTGACCATTGCTCTGATCATAGAAATTAGTTACAGGAGGAAAATATGCAGAGATACAGCCATAACATAAGCAGTTAAAACTTAACTTTCAGCAAAACAGGATAAAATAGCTTTAGTTTATTTTTACGTTAGTTAATTGTCCCACTAATTGTGGAGCTTTAAAACTCCCAAATAGTATTAACTATAAGCCCAAAGAATTTTACTTCTAATAACAAATTCTATTAACCAAGTTTCAGACAAGTCCTAAACAGATATTTACTATAACCTTATATTTATAACAGTAAGATTTTGTCTCAGTATGTTCACTTTTCATATCTAAGTAGATGTTTTCATAAGTGAACATTATACATACAAATCAGTTTGCTTTTAAAAATACCCAATACATAGACAAATATTCCAAATTACATATTGTCCAAAACAGAAACATTTTCAAAAGGACAAAAAATATTATTTTCAGAGGCTCTTTAAATGATCTCAGCATGTCCAATACAATCAATTAAAATAGCCTTGAGGGAAGTTGTCAGCTAGAGAGTCTTCCCTCCCAGTTTGGTGCATTTCTCTGCCTTCACAGAGAATGCCCAGATTAAAACCAAAAGGTACTGAGGTACCCAAAAGGTACTTCAGAGCCAGGTAGCACCAAGAGGTATTCAGTACCCAAAGGGTACTTCAGATTCAGAACCAGATAATGCCATGTAGTATTCTACTGGCATTTCCCAGAGTTGTCAGCCCAACTTTTTCTGGGGACCAGATTTGCTGGCAATCATAATTTACCCTGCAGGGGTTTCAGACCAGATTCTCCCATGGCCAAATAGAAGTATCCATCATCAGGCACAGTTATGGCTGGAAACTGCTCTCTTTCCCAGAGGCTCTGGAAAAAAATCCAGAGGGTCGGACTCCCCAAGCAAAGAACTCAGCTCCCCAGGCACTCTGAGACCCAAGGTGGTGACCCGAAGGTTTTCTAATCTCTAATCTTGCTCTCATTTTCTAACATCTCAGTGGGAAGCCTCCAAAATGCAATGCTGGAGAATCTGAGACAAGATAGAGAGTAGAGAGTATTTAATCTTCATTAAAAGAGAGAGATTTACTGGGACCAAATGGATCCACGGTTTGGTCCCAGGGCTGAATGAGACTATGGCTTCCAAGAATCCAGCAAAAAATGAGTTCTCAGTGATCTATATACACATGGCTCAGACTCCAGGTAGAAAGAAGCAGGAGTGGAGTCAGGGTGCTGAGAGCAGGAACGGGACTCTGACAGGGTGGGGTAAACCTCTAGAGAGGGGATGACATAATGGGGGAGGCACCCTGGAGATGGGGAAAAGCATCTTGATAAGACTATATCTGACATTCTGATAGCTTGGGATGGGGAGAGGCATTTTGATATTCTAAAACATAGTATCTTTTATCTTTATAAAATACTCTGATTAAGAGGGAGGGGAGGTTTCACAGGACTGACCAGACAATTATAAACTAAAGCAGAACAATTAGAGAAACTGAGTCAGGACTGGATCAAAATAATTAGGGAAACTGAGTCAGGACAATAAAAGAGAACTGTGGCATAACAGTGCTAGCTTTCTATACATTACACTTTCTCTCTTGAATAATTGGCACAGTATTATTTTCACAGTATTTTGATTCAAAGTACCATTGTTTGCCTGCAATCTCCCACTGAGGGCTGACCCTAAAGTGATGACTTTATTCTCTGAACTCTTTACCTAGTATAAATGCTCCACTCTAGCTTCCTCTTTACCAAGTGTTAATTCCATGGTCTACCAATCTATCAACATTGATTATCTACTATTTAGCAGACAGTGTGCTAAAATCCTTTATTGATTTCTCTATCCAAGATTTTAGAATTCCTCAACACCTAGAAATTTTACCAATTCTATCCCATTAATTCTCAATTCGAAGTAACCATCACTCTTTGATTGCTCTTTTCCTATTGCTCCTGTACTGCCAGTTCTTGATGGAGAAATTGAAAACAGTATTAAAGGGCAGAACCAAGATTTAGTTCACCTGAATTCAAAACACCATTAAATACATGATAGATTCTTAATAAAGGATTAATAAATTAATATGTCAAATACCTGTGCTTTGTTTAAAGTAAAACCATGATTTTCCCATTGATTTTTGTTGCACTAAAAAGATGCTATGTAGTATCATGTTTAGAACAATTATAAAGGTTATTTTTATAATTATATAATTTTATATTATAATTATAAAGATTACAATTATAAAAATTACAAATTATATAAATAATTAATGTTCATAACATAACATTCATTAATTTTTAATAATTCCATTACCACTAGATCCTCAACCCTAGATTGTAGTCTAATGTCTAAAGTTCCTCCCTCTATACTTAACTTGCTTAGCAAAAAGAACCCCCATTATTCTTATTCCTCCAACCTAGACTATTGTAATTACCCAAATAAAAGTCCTACAATTTCTTCTAACCTAATCAAAGGAAAGGGTTTAATTTGCCCACTGGCACACCAATCTGCTCAGGAAAACAAACACACAAATAAACATATAAACAACCTCTAGCTTCTATGACTCTTCTATAAATTCCTAAGACACTGAACAATAAAGAAAATAGAGGGGGGGGGGACAAGCATCTTTCTGCTAAGAACTTAAGAAAGAAAATAAGAAAGTTACAGAGTTCTTTCCAATTTTAAAATAATTTTCTACTTTACTCTCAGAGTTAATTAGCATTTTCAGGTAGTTTTCATCTATATATAACTTTAAATTTGCATACAATTACAAACAGGATTTGAGTTTATAAAGAATTTTTCTAAGAGAGTTAGCAGAGTTGTTTTCTTAACAAATCCACCTCATTACATACATCGAGCATAACAATTGTAAAAAAAATTTTTTTTTTAAGATTTTAAACTTATATTGGAGTGTTTTCATGGCAGATTTGTACTGATCCATAGAAAGGAAACTAACTGTCCTGATCAGAATAACCAATTGGTATAATTAAGCAAATCTTAACTATTATCAGCCCGACAATTATTGTCTTTCACTCTTTAAAAATAAGAAAAAAAAATATATATATATATATGGATATTTACATTTTGATTATCATCATCTCAAAGCAAATTATTAAAATTTAAATTCTTCCAGAAATCAATAATACATTGGTATTCTATGGTTACTGACTCATCATTTGGGTAGAGATTGCTACTATTATAGTATTTGTTGTTTATTAATTTAATTCCAACTTATTTTTAGTTTAAATTTCTTTCTCTCCTATCTTCCAGACTTTCATCTATTAAAAAGACAAGAAAAACAAAATCCATTTAAATATGAATAGTCAAGCAAAACAAGTCCCTGTTTTGGCTTTATTAAGACTTTTGTTCTGTTTTTTTTTTTTTTTTTTTTTTTTCCTGAGGCAATTGGGGTTAAGTTATTTGGCCAGGGTCACACAGCTAGGAGGAAGTGTTAAGTGTCTCAGGTCACATTTGAACTCAGGTCCTCCAGACTTCAGGGCTGGTGCTCTATCCCTTGCCCCACTTAGCTGCCCCTTTATTAGCATTTTTTAAAAGATAATGCTTCAATTGCATTCTGAGTCCATTAGCTCTTAAAAATAAATAGCATGTTTCCTCATAGTTTATTGTATTGAACAGTTCTTAAGTTTTTCTAAGTTGTTTGCCATTACAATTGTCAATCACTATTTAGCTGGCTTATCCACCTAACAAAACTACAATCAAGTTAAAATGCCAAGGCAGCTAGGTGGCAGAGTGGATAGAGCACCAGCCTTGAATTCAGGAGGACACGAGTTCAAATTTGATCTCTGACATTTAACACTTCCTAGGTGTGTGACCCTGGGCAAGTCACTTGATCCCAGCCTCAGGTAAAAAAAAAAAAAAAAGGTTAAATAACAATGAAAATGTAAATATTTTTTCTTAATGACTCTTTCATTCTGCTAGTTGCCTTAATTTCACCCTTTCCTCCAAACATTATCAATGAATTCTTTCATTGTTAGCCCAGTGTTTACTGAAATTGATAAAACATTTCAATAATTACTGTATCTTTTCATAGATAATATTTTGTTACTAGGTCATTTCCTCCTTTGTAATTATAAATTTGGCATGCACATAAGAAAAATCAGATTAAAAAGATAAAAGGAAATCTCAGTTTACTTAAGTTTATATTGTTATTAATCAGTATACCTGCATTTTCACTGCTATGAAATTTTTGTTTGCAATTTATTATTTATTATTATAATCAATGAAGCATTGTATCTCAGGTTATTATTTTTTTCTTGAAAAGTAAATGGCTTGGAATAATTATATTTTTTAGCATATGGGACTTAATCTAAAGTTCATTTTTTCTACTTTCCTAAAAATATAGTCTTGGTTTGGTGAAATGACCTGATACCAAGAGTTTTGAGAGATAATCAACATTGGGAAACTATAAAACATATAGGTTTCCCCAAAGACCACTAGGATATATTCCAATTACTAATGCCAAATTCATCCATTTATAACAACTTATACAACTTTATTATTCTTGGTTTCTTTTTAACTAAGAATTATTTTATATTGACAATTCTGAGTATTCTAAATAGTGCCAACAAATGGGAGACAAGGGGAAATTATCTCCTTTTAAAGATCAATATATTTGAAAATTAAAATTTCTTTGGTGTCCTTTTGGTAAATAGCTAGAGATGTCACAAATTGGAGTGTTTCTTTCTCTAAGGTAATAAATTTAATTCCAGCATTCGATAAGCTGTTCTCCTAATATGTCTGTGATTTCAGTATATACCATGCAAAGAATGCCATCTCAGTTATTTTTCAGTTCCCTTTATGTAACTTTTATAATGCTCAAGGTGTTCCTGGAGATCAGGGATTTATTATCTAGCTCATAATATTAGGTTTCTTGTAAGATTCTTATTCAGGATTAGAGCTCCTCAGATCAAAGGCAGTATTTAAGTAGAAAAGAGTATTATTCCAGGCTTTCTGGTCTTAGAAAAGACTGATATTTTCAATGGCTTTATGCCGCTGAAGTTCTCTCCATTATCTATTTAACCATGTATAAAATTGATATCCCAGGTGGATCATGTCTTTCATTGCTTAATATAGTTGCATCATATATGAGTCATGAGGATATGAGAGTATCAAATGAACAATATTTTTTATCATCTTAAAACTCTTGCTTTAAAAGGAAAACAAATATGCCAGTATGAAGTAACTCTTTCATTCTATTAGTTGCCTTAATTTCACCCTTTCCTCCAAACATTATCAATGAATTCTTTCATTTGTTTTAGCCCAGTGTTTACTGAAATTGATAAAACATTTCAATATTTACTGTATCTTTGCATAGGTTTATTTTTTGCTGGACTTTATTGCCTTTAAAAAAAATATCTAAGTCTTGCACTTTTCTGACTCTTAATTTATAATTTAAGCTATGTGACTAAAATAATCCTCCTTCTTACCAAAAATAATGAATCCTTATAACTTAATCAACCATTTTGTCTATAACTAAGTAGATAACTATCCTAATTTCAATGAGACTTACAAACTAAAAAAGACATTATGGGGTGATTTTCCTCTAGATATGAATTAGTTTATTAATATGACATTATTTTCTTTTAAGTTTTTAGATATATCTTGTATACATGAAAAAAATCTAATAAAACAGTACTAGCAGTTAAGTTTTTTACATTGCCCCAAATGGAATGATTTTGATCCTCTCATTAATGAACTAGAAAAGGCTCTGGACTCAGCTAGACTAAATTGGACTGCTAAGTAATAAGCACTTATTCCCCATTACTTATAGCATATAAGATCCTTAAGAATAAGAATTTTTTTATCCCTAGTGCCTAACAGTGCCTGGCACATTAAAAGTGCTTCAT
The DNA here is from genome assembly GCF_048593235.1 of Sminthopsis crassicaudata. Taxonomy (NCBI): domain Eukaryota; kingdom Metazoa; phylum Chordata; class Mammalia; order Dasyuromorphia; family Dasyuridae; genus Sminthopsis; species Sminthopsis crassicaudata. The sequence goes on along the minus strand of NC_133619.1, from coordinate 288,345,792 downwards.
AAATACATATTCATTGATTTATTAGTGTCCATTAGTATGCATTTTAATCTCTCAGTTTCCCCACTGGTGAATTGGAAGTTATTAATATCTTTCTTATCTACCTCACAAGACTTGTTGCAAGGATCAGACATGAAAATGTGTTTGAATAAATGTTATTTTAATTAAATTCAATATAATTAAAGATTATAAATTATATAGCTACATGTATAAGATATCATTATTATTCCCCTACATTTATTTCTACTTTCTAATATGCAGATTTGAAATAACATGATTTAGCAAGGTCTTATTGATCTCATGAAAAGCAAGATCTTATAAAAGCAAAACAAAAAAAAACATAAAACAGCCAAAAAATACCTTCCTGGGATTTACTTATAAGGAAAGAGAAAGTTAAATGCACCCTTCTTAAATTAAGTCAGCAAAGATTTAATGCATAAAATTTCAGCCTGCAGTTTTGCTTGGCTAGCCCATTCTAATTTTGCCTTCAGGTAATATATGAATATGTTAAAATTTGGGGCAGGTGTTGGACATTTTAACATTTGGCAGCATTAGTTCTTAAGCACTTTCATCTGGTGAACTTGCAAAAGTTCCTGTATATTTCACAGAGCCTCAGTCGTTCTACCCTCAAACTATTCCAACCTGTTCTGATGAATATAATTTAAATGTTGTTAACTATTAAGTATTGACTCATAGAAAATGTAAATTATTTACAATAGGCCAGTAGATTTCCTAGGTGATATCATTTCATGTATTCAGAAAGAAACCTTTCCCTCCCTTCTTCTCCCTCCTCAAACCATATAGGGGTCAATACCAGAAACTTGTTTAAACTTAATTATTATTTCATTGATTGATCCTTCAAGAAGTTATCAGTCTTTATCCCTTAGTAAAAGAGGAGGATCTGCCAGTAACTTTTAGGGATGATGGGGTGGGGGGAAAACAACAAATAAGAGGAGAGAAGGTATCCAAAAATGACAGGGAAAGGAAGGATAAAGAATGAAAAGGGCATAGAATAGGGAAGTCTGAAATGTCCACATAAACCTGTCTAGTTCTTCTTTCCTTCCATGCTTTCCTTCTTTTTCTCAAATCTTGTGTCCCTCCTCTTGTTGAATTGTTTGTCCTCAAATATGTGTTATTAGTTAACTTCACTAAAACACTGTTCTAAGCAAAACATTATTACAGGGGGTAATAAATTTCATAGAAATGATTTTACAAATTTACATTAATACAATATAGTTTTGTAGTAGATGGGCCATGAAATATTCTTGTAGATCTTTAGCAAACTCAGTCCTTCCAAAAAAACCTCACACATAATAGTTTTACATATAGTTATTGAATGAATGAATGACTGAAAGCTATGAACATGCACATATGCAGACAATATTGGAAAAAACTGTTGCCCTACATTTTCATCAAAATATTATATTTCAAAAACATGATATGGCTCTTGACACCACACACTGATTAAATTCTGTGTTCATTCTATTACATGAGATTCTATGCTCATTTTTAAGGCTAATGATGCTGCAATGAATAACCATTGTTGCAAGAGGACATGCTGTGTTCTATTGAAACGATCCTCACCAAGGCAAGGATTATCTCACAGTGGGAGAGGAGGTAGTGTTTGACGTTTTAAAAAATGATTGCAGTGAAAGAAGTTATAAGGATTAACTTTTTGTTTTTATGGGTGTAATTATAAGCTTATCACAAGGGGCATCCTCATTTTCAGCAAAATACATCGGTTCATTATTAATGATATTGTCAAGTCATGCTTGTTTACACTCATCTCCAGTTGTGAGGAATTAAACCAAAGTTATCAAATTTATGAATGAAATTCAAAACTGCCCTTGAAAGTAAAATGACAGGAAATTATCAAGGCTGGATAAACATTAAAAAAATCAGTAAAGCTTTTGGAGTATAGGGGATGAAGAGGATTAAAGGAATAGCCTTTAGAAAACAAAAATTAGAAGACAACTGGGATAGACCAAATATATTCAGAAGAGAGGTCCATGTTGGAGGTACATGAAAAGATTGAAGAGGTATATGAAAAAGGAAAGATATCAAGAGCTCAAAGAAAAAAAAAACAAAAAAACTCTGGACTTATTGTTGGGAAAAAAAAAAAAAAAGAGTGGTAGGGACTTTGGATAACTTTCCCATCATCACCTTTTGTTTTCCCCTGAGAATAATCCACAAAGATATCAGAGTTGGAGAGGTGGTTTTCACAAATTGTATACCACAGCTGACGATAAAAAGTCACATGGACATATGTGACTGAAAAAACAAACAATACTAAATGCTGTTGTGCTTATTGTTTGCTAATTGTAAATATTTCATTCAATAAAGCAAACTATCACCTTAGAACTATACGATATGAAGAAATATGACAAATCATACAAGACTTCATGAAATATTTGCACTAAACACAAGTCTTATATTCTCATTTGATCATCATTACCTACTAAGGCATAAAACAAGACGTTATTTATTTGACAAAAATATTTGCCACTGACATGTATTTGTAATCCAAATGGAACTAGGTTTCCCTAAAGTCCATAAGATCCTTCAAATGCCCCTGGTTATGGATGAGAGCCTATAAAATGAGATTCATAATCTCTCAAAAGATTATGTTCTTATTTACTCATAGCAAAGTCATAGTGAATAAAGAATGCCTTTTGTCTAGATGAAGATATGCAGTTGGATGGACCAACTTCAGAGTCTGGTTATCAATATCTATAATTTAAAAAGAAACTGAATATTGAATAATGAATAAGATTCACAATTAAAAGAGAAAAAAAAGGCAGTTGGAATGCCTTTGGAAAAGTACATAATGATCTTAATGACCCTTAACTTTAACCTGAACTAAAGTCCTATCTTTTTATTTTTAAATATTATTATGGGAATAGGGTGATATTATATCACTAAGAATAATGTACTATCACAATCTTTGAAAAATTCAAATTAATAATAAACTCTACTATAATTAAAAATGCAACAGAAAAGAAGGAAAGGATGTCATTGGACATGTAAAAAGTTGAAGATACATTTACAGATATTGAAAGTATAAATCCTGATGAACTCCATTAGAGGCCTCATATCAAGAATATGGAGATGTGCAGGAATTTTTGGACAAGAGTCATACAAAATGATAAAGACAAGAGTCATATAGGATGATAGTATTATTGATTTATATCATTGAAACAGTATTCAAATCTATAGGATTTATTGAAATAAAAAATAAAAACATCATGGCTACTTTTTGAATTAAGTACTATAGCTATTTGGGCAATTAAATGGCACAATGGCTAGAATGGCAGGCCTGCAGTCAAGAATTGACTCATCTGATCTCAGAAACTTACTAGATGTGTGATACTGAGTGAGTCATTTAATCCTGTTTGCCTCATCTGTAAAATGATTTGAAAAGGAAATGGCAAACCACTTCAGTATCTTTGCCAAGAAAATCCTAAATGGCATTACAAAGAATAAAACATAATTGAAACAACTGAACAAAAACTATAAATATTATCATCTCCATCTTTCAGAGGAAGAAATTGTGATATAAAAGCCAATAAGTATCAGAGATATCATTTGAAACTAAGTATTCCTGATTCTAAGACTAGCATTCTACCCATTAAAATAGGCTGCTTACTTTACTTTTCCTCCCTTTCTTTTTATTTTAAGAGAACCATAGCTGTAAATGACCTATCATTTTGAACAAACATTTTAGACAAAGAAGAAAACGGAGAATCTCCAAAATGAAATTACTATCCAAAATCACACTGCTATGAGGGAAAAAAACAAGGTTTAGAACACAAATATTCTCACTACTAATCCAGCACTCTCATAGAAATCATAAAATATAACATTTAGAATGCTCTTAGGAAGCTCAGAAGTTACCTCTTCCAATTCTGTAAAACTTAAATAGAAATGGGGTCATTAATACACAAGGATCCCTCTGAGGATTAAACTCTTAACTTAGTTTTTAAAATCTACATTTAACTATGAGCTATTCTATTTTTATTTATTTTGCTATGTATTTCCTAATTATACTTTAATCTGATTGCAGCTGTACTCAGGAGAGTTGGGAGTAGCTTGTTTGACTATTTTGTTCTAGACCAATTCATTGCCTGACGGAAGAAATTCCACTACAATAGTCACCTAGTCATTTGTTTAAAGTATTTCTGTAAAGGAGACTTCACTTCTTCCTCCCATTTTTAGAATTCTGTTGTTAAGAAGTTTTTTTTTTTTAATTTTTTCCTCTTATGCTAAACTCAAATCTTAGCCTTTTATCTTCTATTTACTCTGGTTGCATACAATTCATTTAGATGACACAATGGATACAACACAAAGTCAGGAAGACTTGAATTCAAATTTAGCTTAAGATACTTATTAACTTGAAATGAAGAAAGTCAATTAATCACTGTCTCAATTTCCTTGTTTTGGATTAATTATACCACTTATCTCCAAGTTTTGGTGGGAATTAAATGAAATAATATTTGTAAAGCATTTTGCAGATCTAGAAATACTAATGCCAGCTATTAGCTATTATTACCTATTTCTCCTCTCTTAGAACATCATAGACTAAGTGTAGTCATTTTTCTGTGCCTCAATCTTTTAAGACTTTTAGGTCACTTGATCAATAAGAAGGATTTTTTTTTTTTTCGTCATCCACACAATCTCTCATATATCTCCAAAATAAAAATTATGTGTGAGAGATTAATTTCAGCTGGCTCCATGGTCTAGGACACCAAGAAACCTAATGAGATAAAACCAAACTTTGAGTTTAAGGAGAAAAGACTAATTCCTAACTTGTAACTTATTCAGAGAGGTAAGTCTTTTGCCCAAGGTTATACAATTAGCCAGGTTCAGAGCTGACTCTTTAATTCAGACCTTCTAATGTAAAAATCCTATGCCCTTCCCTGCATATCACAGTATCCAAACTGAGCAAAAACATCATTTAGTGTATTTATGCTATCTTGGCAGATATTTTTCAATGGGCATCCCAGACATTGTAATGCAAATAGGTCTCCTGATGACCCAACTCAGTCTGTGACCTGCTAGAGATGTTACTAGGTTGTAGTCAGCATGAGTACAACAATTGAATGAAAATACAGAAAAAGAAATTCATCTCTGAGTAAATGAAAAAGCAATGAATGTCCAAAAGAAAGGTTGGAGAGCTTATCTCCTTCCTCAAAGCAGAGGCAGAGACTACTAGGAAAGAAAGTTATTACCCATTTCATTGTCTGTGTAATGTATTTTTAAAAATTAAATAAATAGATGGCTAAGGGAAGAGAAATAACCTTCAAAATCAAATGTACAAACTCCAAGAGTATTTTTATTTCTCTGCATATGTCAGGGGAAAAGGGAGAAATCTTCTGATTTTCCAGGCTAATGGATTCAATCCAACAACTAGTTTCAGAGAGATACTAGCACAGTAGAAGCTGGAGACTATATTTGTTTTGAGAGTTTTTCATGACTTTGAATTAAAAAAAAAAGCATCTTTATTCTAATATAATTACTTTCTTTATTAAATTCTTTATATTTAATTTTATAAAATAAAAACAAAAACATTATTCTGGAGGAAATTAATTAGACTCCCAAAGGGGTCTGTGACCCCCCAAAAAGGTTACCATGACACAAAAGTTAACAACTCCTAGGATACAAAGTAAATAGATAAGATCACCATCAGCAGGTCTCTTTACCAGTACAAGAATATTGTTTCTGGCTCAAAAGGTTTTCCATTCCTTGTTGTGATGAAAATGAAAATGCATATTACATATATCCAGCTGAAGCATCCGCTTTTAAAGAACACACAATTAAGCAGCAGAAATATCAAAACTATGTTCCATAGTAAGCATCTGCAATAATGTGATGACTTATTCCAGACGGGAAACTTCATTTCAGGGGAGCTTATCATGATATCAAATATGTTCTGAGTTAATGAAAATGCAGGAAGCACAGAACTAATAGGGCTATTTTAAACCATAAAACCTAATTTAACTGCACTGACTTAAGAATGACAATATAATGCACAACATGAAAAGCAATTGCACAATCTCATTGATCAAATGGAGAATTACTAGCACTCAGTATTCTAGGGCTTTTCAGATTTCAGTTGACTGAGACCAAACAGCTTTCTTGGAATATGGTTATTTTCTTCTTAATTAAAACAAAACCAAAAAAAATTAAAATAGATTTAATTTTGCAAGGATACAAAATAGCTTAATTGATAGATTTGATATTAATTTGGACACTCCCTGTGCCATTTTAGTCAATTTTTTTGTATTTGCTGTCCATAATACTTAAATTGTTTATTAGTTTTTTGTTTGTATTTATCCTTAGAGAACTATCTGAAATACATTAAGACTGTTTATTAGCAGACAGTTTTTTACCACATGAATATCTCTACTAATATGTAGCCATTACAAATTAAAATTGCTTAATTACCTCCTAATTTAATTGTTTACTTAAAAAGACTGAAGTCTATATCATACAAATAGTAATGATTTTCTCTTGACTTGAATTTGTTTATGCTTCAGTATAAAACCAAGAAGTAGCCTAACTTCATGAATAGAACCATAAAGATATGGTTTCAAGACTCTGGCATATATTAGCAAGTCTAAATATGGACAAGTCACTTAACTTCTCAGTTTCCTAAGCAACAGGAAAGTTACAGATAAACCACTAATCTGTACTATCAGAAGGACTTTTCATAATAAGAGATCCTACACCTATGAAATTATATACTAAAAATAAAATAAAAGCATACACAAATGCATATGTATATACATATATATAGACACACGTGTTTATGAACACACAGATATATAAAACATATATATCTGTGTTTAAACACATATATGTTTAGTCATATATAGTATGCCTGTATCTATAAATACATATACATGCATATTTGTGTGTATATATGCACACACACAAATACATATATTTCAATTATAGAATAAACCTTGATTAAGTTACTTCTATGTGTCAGGCACTTGCTAAACAGTAAGGATATAAACAAAGTCAAAAGACAGTCCCTGATCTTGATGATCTCACAATCTTATAACATATCAGAATAAACTTTATGAATTGAAATAATATTTCATGAGGCCTTTTTTGAAAGCATATCTTCTGATCTTTAGAACACATATGTTGAAAATTTATTCTTGGACTATGATTTTCAAATTCAATATAAAGAAAAAAACTTCATAAAAATTAAAGCTCTTAAAAAATGAAGGAGTTGAGTGAAGTGTTGTTCACCTATAGTGCCTATAGAGGCTCATGGTTCATCTGAGTCTGGTGTCATAAGCTAGTCATAACGCTAATATCACAAGTGCTTAGGAGTACTTGACTGTTTGAGAGGCAGATTGGTCCAGATATAAAGCCTCTATATCACTAGTAGGATCAGATTAATCAGTGGCCATTGCACTTCCAGTGGGAGAGGTAGGAAAACACAGTTTCAAAACAATGAAACAGCAATAGCTAGGTGTAAGGGCTGCCTTGGGAGATACTTCTGCTTAGTGGAGATCTTAAGTGACCAACTACTAACCAAGTATTTTGCGGAGGAGAATTCTTTCAAAGGAATGATTTAGATAAGATGTCTGTGAAAGTTCCTCCCAATTATAAAAGTATGAATCCATTTGTCTTATAGGAAAAAACAATAACAACAATTAAGTACAAAATAAATAGATAAAGTCTTTGTCTAAAGACAAAGACTTTATTCACAACAACCAGTGCAATGCTTGGCAGATATTATAAGCTTAATGAATGCTTATTGATTGTTTAATGCGTCAATATACTAAAATTGTGATAATTTAAAAAGGAAAGCTGTAATCACTAAGAACAATAATAGGTCATGACAAGTTAACCCTATTTCCTTTTTTCATAGGATAACTAGCCTATAGCTTAAGGGAATGCCTTAAATACAGTACAATACAATTTAGAACAGACACTTGGCACAATTACATGTTCTTGTGTAAAAGATGGATAAATGTGTATGAATGAATAAGAAACATTTTTGTGTTTTTTGCAAAGCACTATATGCACAGGAAGACATAATTAAAAATGTAAGAGAGTCTCTGCTTTCAAGGAGATGACAATAATTGTAACAGGGAAAAAACACATATAGAAAGTTTCAATTACAAGGCAGATAGAAAGATTTCATGAATCTTTGGGTGCAGCAGCAAAATAGGTGGCAATCCATCTTCTTAAATATCATTTTTACTGATAAAATAATTTCAGTTTCTGATTTTTAAGCATTTGACTTTGGTGCCTGCCTATAATCTGAAGCCATTCATTCCTGAGAAACAAAACTCTTTTGAGTTACATCCTGGCAATTATTCCTACAGGTACTATAGGCCCATCTCTTCAAAACTGGAATTTAAATTAAGGTTTGTTAGTACAATAGAACTATTGTGTTTTTATTTTTTATTTTTTGTTCACATTGTGCCAAGAAAAACAAGTATTTATTTTTGTTGCTATTTAGTCATTTTAGTTGTGTCTGACTCTTCATGATGCCATCTGGAGTTTTCTTGAATATACTAAAGTTATTTGCAATTTTTTCCTCCAGTTCATTTTACAGATGAGTAAATTGAGGGGAATAGGGTTAAATCCCTTGTTGGGGCTTACACAGTCTTAGTTCCTATATAAGTAAAATACTATGTTAAGGGCTAGTAATCAAAAATGACTAAACAATAACAAAAAATAAATACTCTTTTCTTGGTACAGTGGGGAAAAAAGCAATAGTTGGATATAATTATCTACTGTATTCCAGGCACTGTGTAACAACATAAATACCAATACTTTTTATTTTCATTTTAATATGGAAATCTTTCTGTATTCTGTTCATATTTCCTATCTTCTTTAAAAGGAAGATATTGACCATAATTTGACCTTTTCTTAAGGATTTAAATTCTTTTTTATTATCATCATCAATAGCTATACTATGTTGAAATCATGGACCATGCATGCCCCTTTGTTAAATAGCCTTGAACTGCTCTCATTATTTAAGGACAAAACTGCTTTTTGCTTTCTTCTGCAGTATTCTCACTAGATACATTGTACCCCCTCAAAAATTATACCTAGAAGACTTACCCTTTTTAACTCTGAAACTCCCTGTGGAGACATCCCAAGACCTAGGTTACTGAGTGTTTTACACATAGCACACTGTAACAGGCTAGCCTTTCTAGTCATGTTTCACTTGATACTCTTTTATCTTTCAGCCTACACCTATGCTCTTTCCATGTTGTAGCCCTCTACAACTACACTTACAACTTTTTCTGGTTTTGGAATCATAGTTATATCAGTGCTACCATTTAAAATAGAAAATTTCTGGTTATCTACTCCTTTTGGTTCCATTTACCATTTATCAAACAATCTGAACCAGAATTCCCATCTAATCACTATGTTCTGAGTCTGTCTTTTACTTTTCTCTGGATCCTTAGCACTTAACACAGTACCTGGCATATAGAGTACTTAATAATTGTTTTCTGACTGACTGTTATTGGATGGAAACTTCTTGAAGACAATAACTTATGTTTTGTTTTTTCTTTTTGTATATAACAAACACTGAAGAAATGCTATTTCATTCATTCATTTATTCATCCATCCATCCATTTCTATTTTCTTTGCTTGTTTGAAGGAGTTTGTGTTTAATTCCGGGTTCTCAAGTAAATTATATTTAGTAAACACTTATTAATTATATATCTCATATAAAGCACTATACAATATTAGAAATACAGCAGGTTTCTGGACTCAGGAATGTTACAAAATATTAAGGGGGTTGTGACATGTATACTAAGAACTGGCACAAGAAAGACAGTAATAAATGAGAAGTAGAAATCCAGAGTAAGTGTAATAAGATTATTTCAAGAGAAAAGATTGTTTTCAATTAGGGAACCATGGAAGACTTCATGTAGAACATGATATCTCAGTAGGACTATGAAGGGGAAAAAAATGAAAACAGGTAAAAAATTAAATCAGAAAGAATGCTAAAAACATTAAAAAGTTCTAGAAATGAGACTTGATCTGAGAAAAAACAAAGATACTGACAGAAAAAAACAAGATAAGATATGGTTAAAGGACAGCTAATATTCTATTTTTTACTGAAATCAAGAAGGCTTGATGGGGACAAATGTATAATAAGATAAGAAAGGGAGGTCAAAGCCAGATTATAGAGTCTTAAATATCAGGCCAAAGAGTTTGTATTTTATCCCTGAAGCAATGGAGAAACACTGATAATTTGTGAGTAAAGGAGTGACATGATCTGATATGGGTATTAGGAACTTATTTTGGCAACAGTGTACAGAATGAAAGTAGAAAGAAGAAACATAGTCATTCATTGAGACTATTATAAAGGTCCAAAGGATAAGTAATGAGGACCTGGAATAGAGTAAGGGGAGCCATGTGAATGAAGAGCAGGAGAGAAATGCAAGAAATAGTGTCAAGCTCTGATTGACAAGATGTTGCAATAGATTGGGCCTGGAAGGTAAGTGAGAAGGAAGAGTCAAGTATTACTGAGATTTTGAGCCTAAGTGCCTGGGAATATAGCGATGACATTGACAAAAATATGGAAGTTAGAAGGAGAGATGTGAGGGGAGCTATGTTGCTTTCAATTTTGCACATATTGAATTTAAGGAGATAGAATGAAACATCTAGCCAGTAATTGGAAATGTGGTGCTGGGATTCAATGGAGTGATTGTGGTTGGGCAAGTAAATTTGACATAGAACTTATAATTAAAGCCTTAGGAGCAGATGAACATACAGAACAAGAAAGAATATAAAAAGAAAAATAGGGAAAAGAGCAATGACTTTGGAGATAGTTGCCTTTAATTTACTGAAAGTAAAGATAAAACACATTAAGATATCCAGAAAATAGTGTTTCAGAAAGATAAGTTTTCTCAGGAGACTTACATTTTTGTCTTCGTATTCTAAGCACCAACCACAATGCTTGGCACATAGTAGGTAAATAAATAAGTCTTGTTAATTGTGCTACTAATTATCTGAGCCAAAGAGAAATCTTATAACATTTAGAAATCTTATAACAGTCTTATAACAGTCTTTATAGTGCAAAGTCAAAACTAGAGCAGGTAACACATGACTTGGCTCAAAATACTGAAATATATAGGGTATTGCTAATACTTAGTATTGTTTAGTTTGTGTAGAAAGATTGGTGCTATCTAAGTATGTTTCCTCTAATCCACATATACAGCCCAGGAGAACTCATCTCTTTTATCAGCCTCCCCCAAGATTGCATTTATATTGCCTGCTGATACCACCATAATCCTGGTATAGCCACCAATCACTTGATATCTGAACTATTGCCATAGAATGCTGATTTGTCTCCCTCCCACAAATCTCTCCCCACTCCAGTTCTTTCTCCATGCAGCTGTCTTTGATATTCTTAAAGTTCACATCTAATCATGTCACCTACCTATGTCATCTTAATCAATAAAATCCAATAGTTCCCTATTGTCTTCAGAATTAAATATAAAAACTAATTTGATATTCAAAGCTTTTATTTCCTAACCCCTCATCTTTCTAGTCTTCTTACACCTTACACACCCTTTCCTTGCTACCAGAAAATCTTTATCTAATGACAGTGGTCTCTGTTGCTTCTCAAACAAGACTCTTCATCTTTTGACTACAAGAATCTCCACTGGCTGCCCGTGTCTCTCCTTCCTCATGCCTGCTTCTAGATTTCCTTGGTCTCCTTCAAGGCCCAGTTGTAAAAAAAAATTCATCTTTCAGAGCATACTTTTCCTAATCCATCTTAATTTTAATACCACTCTCTGCTGATTATTTACTCTTTGGCTATATAGTTTATTTGTACCTAGTTTTTTTGTTTTTTGTTTTGTTTTGTTTTGTTTTTTTCCATATCATCTCCTTCTATGAGATCCTTTAAACCAGGGACAGCCTTTTCTAACTCTCTTTGCCTTATCTGTGCTTAGCATGAATACCTAACCCTGGGGACTTAGCAAATGTTTATTGGCTGATTGATGGATAGTTATGGCTCCACAACAATGTTTTAAAAATCATTCTGAATGTCTTATGCATTATATGAGTTATATTATATAGCCACCAGGGAAAACAGAAAGCAAAAATGGATCACCTGAAATCATGAGAATAGAAGTGATAGGATCATAAGCTTAGAAGTAGGAGGGATCTTAGCTGTCAGCTAGTCTAACATCATCACTTTGGAGTGTAACAGTAATTACTCAGGCCCACACTTCCAATTTCACCACTCCCATCAGGGTTTTCTAGTATCCTTAGGAAAGCCAACAGACATAGCATGGGGAAAACTCTCTCTTATTTCTGCTATTGGTTTAAGCCTACTTGAATTGCCCTCTAAGAACTCCACTTCTATTTACTACTTAACAATTCATTGTGTTGTAGAAAGAGATATTTACTTCAAAAGTATAACATGAATAAAGGTAAAATCAGTTCTACTCAAACTTTGGCACCCTAAACCTCCCTATATCACCAATTTGGAATTCTAAAGAGGAGCAAGGGATTAGGCTCACAAGCCCCTTACTCTCACCAATTTCCAATACCAAAATTTCTCTTGGGTTTCCATCTTAGGAAACTGAATTCTAATAGTATCATGAGGTCTGGAATCCTGCCCTCTCAGGTCCTGGATGCTCTAGTTCCTGAGTTTAGCACTCTGTTCCTCAAACTTAAGGCAGAAAAGGACAAGTAAAACAAATGCAAAACCCCAAGAGAGAGAAGAAAAAGAGAAGGGGAGAGAAACCCTCAGATGCTCTCTCCACCCCCAACTTACTGAATCACACCCCTATTGTGAGTTAATTAGTTCTTCATCTAAGTACCCTTTCAATCAGGCATATTAAAAATTTCAGGAAGTTTTAATTATTAAAATATTGGAAATCCACTGCTTCAGATGATGTGACAGTCCGATGTAGAACATCCAATATGTTCCAATCCTCCTGGCAGTAGAGTCCTGCTATAACTCATGTGGGTACCCCCTTCTTAAGTGATGTGCTCATATATCAAATCCCTGTTAACGCTGCTAAGGAAACTGAGTTTCAGAGTGCTTCAATGGCTTGTTGAAGATTTCATAATTACTAAGGGAAGAACTGGATGTCCAAATAGAATATTCTTTCCTCCATAACATTATAAAGTCATAGGAATTGTGAAAGGAGGCAAGAAGTAGAAAAATTGTGAAGTAGACAATATTTGTCTTTAAAACCCTATTTTGTTTTCTTTCTGCATATTTCTCTACCAAAAAGAAACTCCCACATTGCTACAAAACTTTTACATCAGCTTATATGTACTCAGATCTGGATTGTACAATCTGTCCTCAATCTAACTAGACTCAACTCTTAATCACTAGAAGCTCTTCCGTAATTGTCTTATTACCAGGGCATCTGAGGTTTATACTCTCATGACTCCCTGACTCCAATCTTCATGTAATGTAGCTTCTCCCCACAATTCTCCAAAGACCTTAGGCCCATTTCATGGCAATTCACTACTCTTGAGTTTTAAAGATTCAATTAACTAGGGACTTTGGAGTCCCTAATTCAAATTTACCAATTTTTTTTTTTTTTTTTTTTTTTCTGTTGAATGTTTACTTCTGGAATCTGCAACATCTAACTTCTTTTTGAAATGTTGCTATCTGTCTCCCTCTTTTAACGGAATGAGGAAACAAACTAAATATATGAAAATCACAAAAACCCAAAGTATAAAAGTAAATCAAATCAGTGATGATTGTACCATTCTCCCAAATGATCAATCTATAATTGCTTTAAAATATTGCCAAATGTTAAAGGTTATATATAACAGTTTATTTCCATTATGCCTTTTTATCTAATTTTCCCTTTGAACTGGTCTTTCTCTTCAAAAATCTAAAAGCCTAAATAAACACCAAAGATTTTGCTTTTAGATTTAGATTTAAAAAAATCATATGAGACAAAGTTTTCATATTTGAAATTATTTAGCTCAAAATAACTCAGCAATCCTCCTTTATATTCTGTATCAATTTGGAATGTATAAAGTAGTTTTTACTGCTAAAATATTATGGAAAATTTGGTCAAGACATCCAGAAGTATCTATCTTCTCTGTCTCTGTGTTTCTCTTTCTTTCCCTCTTTGTCTGTCTTTCTTGTCACTATCTCTCATTTTCTCTCTCTGTGTCAGTCTTTTTTTTTTCAATCTCTCTCTCTCTGTTTCTCTCTGTTACTCTCTTTTTCTCTTCCTGAATGAGAGAAATGACTTTTTAAAAGCAAAACTGACTAAAAAAATTTCAAAATATATGCATTCTTCTGTAGCTATTAATTCCTTTTCTACTATTTGTTTGGGGAAATTTAGACACAAACAGACTGATTTTTGAGATCATTACAGATGGTCTGTATTCCTTTTTAAGGCTTAAAAAAGATTTATCATAGAAGGTAATATTGTCCCTGAGTACAAGCTTCATTTTCATGAACTTAGCTTGAAGTCCCTGACATTTAGAAATGACAGTGTGTCAATGTGAGGTTCTTTGCAGTAATCCTCCTCAATTTTATCAGCTTTTCAAAATTTTACTAAGTGCCAATACTTTATTAAATGTTTAACTATTGAAGGTAGGAGGCTACTCAGAAAATCTAGGGATTCAAAAAATGTTTATCAAAGAATGTTTGCTTCTTCTTGCTTGATTTACAAGAGGAGAAAGCTGTTAGTTACTCTACATTTTAAGAAAATACTTATGTGTTCACTTTTGACTGCTTTCATGGTTTTGAATCATATATTTTAAAGTTTTGAAATATGATTTTATTTTTTAGCAGTGCTGTTTAGAAATCAAATAAGGGAACATTTGAAAGTTTATTAAGCATTGGAATTTCTATGGTTCAAATGTTGTGTTTAAATTCCTTTGATATAGTCACATTGTCAAACATAAAAATTATATAAATATGAGATTTTTCTATAATAATCATTTATACAAGGAAATATAGTATTCTGAATAGAGAGCCAGCCTTGGATTTAGAAGGATTCTGATTCAAATTTTGCTTTTAGTATTTACTTTTTTTTTTTTATATATACTTACTTTTAGTAAGTAAAAATGGGAAAGTCAATTATTTCTTCAATATTCTAATTTCTTATCTAAGAAATCCTTTAAATTATGGATATATATATATATATATATATATATATATATATATATATAGTTATATATGTGGCTAAAATATGGCTAGATACACTTATGGAAGAGATTTCATATGTGATTTTTCAAGATGGATTCTGTCAGAGGCTTGGATTCATTCTCCCCTTGATCACTCCATAAAAGAAAAACAAAACATTACCTTGTTTAGTGTAAAAGATTAATGCAAAGGCTATCTGATAAGAGATTAATATAAGCTGGAGACATTAATAACAACAATATTTAAAGTATAAATTAAGTATTCCTTTCCAATATTTAAAATTTTTCAAATATGAAAATTTAGCTTAACCATGAGACTAAATATTATAATTTTATCACTATAAAAGATGATCATAGAAAATTTTAACAACATAATTACTATTCAAATTAGCCTAAACTTTAGGCATTTTCATAAAAATGGAAAGCTAAAAGATCCCTAATACTTTAGTTTAAACTTCAGTCTCAGAAATACCCTTTATTCATTATAATACTTCCAATGATAACAAAAGGATATTTATGGAAAGATGAGGCTTGATTTAAGTTGTTCACATTTATTCTGGACTTACATTAGGACAGCTTCAAATGTACTTTCCTTTGTGCAATATCTCCATATACCCCTTTGCAAAAATGAAGAACTCTAAAATCACTGATTATAGCTTATTCAAACAATTCTTCCCTTTAGCTTTCAAATGCTGTACTTTTTATAAACATTTATTGAATAATTTTGACATGAAGATTATTTTGAACTGCTGAGCATCTAGTGAAAAGATGACAAGGTTATATTTCAACTTTTAACAGGTTCATCCTTCCCATTACATCATTTGCTTAGCCTTTCTGATTTAAAGAGGACAAACTCATTAGAGATGAGTAATTTTAAGAAATGATTTTCCCTCTAAATTAAAATAATGATACACTTTTTGTAATGAATTTTCTAAACTATTTTTTAGGTTATACATTTCTCCTTGTAAATTCAATTATCTTGATCATAAAGTTGCTTTTTCATAGACAACACTTATTCATTTTTCATACCATAATTGAACTATAATGATGTTAACACATTTTAAAGCTATTGATGAATTGTCTTTAGCCTGTTTGAAAATTTTCATATTAAATTTTAAAAATACATAAACCCTAACAATTAAAATATTAAAAACCTAAAACTGAATATAGTTTTGCCTTAAAACCTTAGAATTTGAAAAAGAAAGTGACTGAACTTTTTCATAGTCTTAAACTCATTGCTAATGTGAGTACAAAGTAAATGTGAATTTGTCCTTTTTGAAAGTCATCTAAATATACATAGTATAAATATGTCAGGACTTTTACCCCTAAGAATACAAGGTCGTACATTTCTATATGTCAGTTCTGGTTTTGTTTTGTTTTGTTTTGAATTTTAGAGTGGCATAAATATCTAGCAGAAAGATACAATAATAAATGATATTCAAATGGACATTTTTTTGGTCTTTGCTTAATTAGCTATGCAGGTGATCAAAATAATATGACTTTTCAATACAATATCTTGTACATTAATGTCTTTTTTTCTCTGATTTCTATTAAAAAGCCCTCTGAAAATAAAACTTTAATCTCAGATTATCAGTCATTTTGAAAGTATATTTTTAAAAATCTCAGATGCTAAATGACCTGTTATTTAAATGCCATGCTTCTTTGATATAGCACAAGTATTTACTTCATGCAATCAAATAAGAAACATTTTAAAATTTGGCTTGAATAATTATTTTTTGTAAATTCATGCTTGTGTGTCATTAAGTATTTTGCAAACTTTAAAAAATGCTATAAAAATGCCAGTGGTTGTTATTAAAATATTATCTTTCACTTTTCATCTTTTTTTATGACTTTCAAATAGTCCAAAACAATTCAGGGATAAATTGCTCTCTTGTTATTACTATTTTTTAAAATGTAATGTTCTGTAAACTCTTGCACAGGCCAATAAAATGTCTGTTTTTTGTAACTGAATAAAGGTGTTAAGATTTAGGTTTATCTTCAGTAAACTCACTGTAAGCATCATCAGGACAAGTCTCAGCAGACGGAATAAAGTAGATAATATATATCTCATCAAGTTTCCAAATAGTTTGGATTTCTTCCATTAGTTTTTCATATTTTGAAAGCTGTTCATTCTATTTTGTTTGGAGATTACGAGGGCCATAGGATGGTATCTAATAAAAACATTCTTAAATTTTTATGAAATAGTGTTATGTCCAGGCAATTATAGACATCATTTCTGTCTATAATAATGGAAGAGTTCCAGTGTGGTTTATTTATTGAACATTCCAGAACATTTTGGGACATATTTGTAGTATAGGGATTTGTGATCTGTTAGTTATGAAATATAGCTAGCTTCTGTATGAAATTTTGAGTGCCTTATTGTGTTTTTCTAGATATTTTGTTAGTTCTTTGAAAATTGCTATAATATGTTGTATTTTTTTTTTTTTACCACATCATTTCACAATTTGCAGAGGTCAGAATCTCTGGGTTCCTTCAGATTTATCTTTCTATAATTTCTAGTGGCAGTGAGCTAATTTTGAATCTGTCTCATTCCAGTATTTCAGAGAAACTGGAATTTCTTTCACCTTCTTTGATAGAAAATCATTTTGTTTTTCATTATAGTAGCTATAAATGAGCTTTTTATTTCATGTTTGATTTCTACCTTTGATTTTCCTGAATCAAACTTCTTATGACCATGTAAATGACCAGAAATTTTCCATATCATTCTTTTTCTGTGTTTTTTTGTCCTATCTTCAATTTTCTTGACCTCTTAAATTCATATTTTAACTTTTGATTGATGTCAGATTGTTTCTATTGCTCCTTATAGGTTCTTTTTGTATCTCCTAGCCTTAAGGATTTCACTTTGAATTGTTGATTAAGGGTACTAACTATTCCAAACATACTCTTGTTATTAAAGATTCCACGTGTTGTTGTTGCCTTTGTTGTTATTGTTGTTGGGCATTCAACTTTTCTTTTATTGTATAGACTGATGATATTGATATATTCCATTGTCTTTCCACAGGACAATAGTTTTTAAAGCCACTTTGACAATGGTGGTATTAGATATCTCTCCTTAGGCATAATTTTAGATAGATCCCCTTTCCCCTTTTGTATGTGGCAAAAGCAGCAGAATAGTAGTGTTGTAGGACTAAAAAACTAAAAAAAAATGCTATTTCTTTCAAATATTAGGCAACTAGGTGATACAGTAGATGGAGAGCTGGGCTTGAGTCAGGAAAGCATGAATTAGAATCCTGCATCAGAGACTTAGCTGCATGACCATAGACACGTCATTTACTCTCAGCTTCAGTTTCTTGATAAGTAAGAATGATAATAATAGTATTTTTACAGGATTGTTCTGAGGGTCTTATGAAAATATTCAAAACCATTTTCAAAATTTAAAGCACTACATGAATGCAAGCTGTTATATTTATTGTTATTATACGGGACAATTCATTTGTTTGTGAAGATAATATCAGATACCAGATTTTGAAATTCTTATTCATAGTATTATAATGAGGATGAACATGATTATTCTTCTTATCTTCCTCCTCATCTTCATCAAAACTGGGTCTCCCCATCTCATCCAGGCTGACAGTGTGGTGGCCACTCATAAATTAAATACTAATATTGTTATAGAAAATTGAATATGCTCTGTTTTTCTAACCTGGGCCAATTCACTACTCTTTAAATAGCTTGTTGGTCCTCCTCTATTCTGGAAATTACCATTTTTTATACTAGACTTAACTTAGTTGATCATCTTCAGATCTATTGCAACTAAGATCTACAGTACTCAAACAATTCACCAACATTAGCCTTCCACAGCAGCAAAGATTATACCTATCTGGCCAGATAACAAGCTTTAAGAATTATTTAGTTTTGACATAGCTACTCTTCAGCTTATATTCATATCATCAAATTCAAGAAGAACTTTAGAAAAATTTAATTCTAAACATTTATTTCTTCTTCAAAATTATTTGAGACTATAGAATTATTTTTTGTTATCTGATTCATTATTAATTAGGCTTTATGTGGTGTAGATTTTCAATGCTTTCAGATTTTTCAGGTTCAAATTTGTGTGACTCTTCAACTTCTAGTCATTTCATATAATCTGTATTTATAAAAAAATTATTTATTGTGACTTACCTTCATTGATCTATAACACTGTGTTTTGTGACATGGAGCTTAGGATGCCAATGATAGAAAGTAATATTGAGCCCTTGCTTCTAATGGGAAGGATGTGTTTTCATTATACTGACGTGTAAGAATAGTATTACTAGATTCAATCCATTTCATATGCAGTCATATGAAACATATTTCCATATTAGTCATAATATAAAAAATAATCAAAACTGCCCCCCATTTTAAAAAATATACTTTTTAAAGTACTAAGATCCATTAGTTAGTTTTCTGGAAGTGAATAGCATTTTTATCATGTCTTTAAAATTGTCTTGGACCATTGTCTTAATCAGAGTATTAAGTGTTTCATAGATGATCATCCTTAATATTATACTGTTCTAATTATGTTCACTTCATTTTGTACCAGCTCACAAAAATCTCAGATTTTACTGAGATTATCTTGCTCATTATTTCTTAGAGTACACCTGTATTCCATCCCAATCATATACTCCAATTTGCTCAGCCATTCCCCAATTGATGGTCATCCCCTCAATTTCTAATTCTTTGCCATCTGGAAAGAACTGCTATAAATAATGTTGTTTATGCATATCCTTTTAGCATTTTAATGATCTCTCTTCAGTATACAGATACAATAGTGGTATTGCTGAGCCAAATGTACAATTTGATTGCCCTTTGGGCATAGTCCCAAATTGATCTCCAGAATGGTTGGACCATCCCACAACTTCTCCAACAGTTTTTTAGTGTCCCAATTTTTTCATATCTTCTCCAAAATTTGTCATTTTCTTTTTCTGTCATGTAGTTATATTAGGTGTGAGATGATACTTCAGAGCTGTTTTATTTTGCATTTCCTTAATCAATAGTGATTTAAAGCATTTTTTTGTATAACTATTGATAGCTTTGATTTCTTCATCTGCAAATTAAATTGCTGGGTTCCTTCTCCCCATTTCTGCTTTCCTCTAAATTTAGGCTGAATTAATTTTGTTTGTCCTAAGCCTTTTAAGTTTAATGTACTCAAAGTTACTGATTTTATATCCTCTAATGCTCTCTTTTATTTAATTATAAATTCTTCCCTTATCCATAGATCTCCCAGAAAAATTATGCCATGTCTTCCTAACTTGCTTATGATATCACTTTTTATGTCTAAATTATGTACCTAATAGCATGAGATGTTTATATACATCTAGTTTCTGCCAAACTCTTTCTAGTTTTCTAGCAGTTTTATAAAATAATGACCCTCTTGTCCAAAATCTTGGATTTTATGCTTATTAAACATAAAATTACTACCATCATTTACTATGTGTATTGTGTCCCTTATCTATTCCACTGATTCACATCTTTTTTTTCTTAGCAAATACTAGGTTGTTTTGATGATTACTGCTTTGTGATAAAGTTTGAAATTTGGTACTGCTCAGACACCTTCCTTATCATCCCTTTTAGGAATAGAAGCAGTTTAACCTTATTGAATCCTTTATGATTTCTCTTTCCTGTTTGCCTTTTTGTGCTTTCCTTGAGGCTTGCCTTTGAAAGTCAAATTTTCTTTTCAGCTCTGGAATACTGGAAAAGCTCAGGCTTTTCATCAGGAATGCTTGAAAGTCCTGTATTTCATTAAATATTTATTTCCCCCCTTAAGGACTATACTCAGTTTTGCTGGATAGGTGCCTCTTGCTTGGAATCTTTGTTCTTTTGCGCTCTGGAATTTCATATTCCAAGCTTTCTGATCCTGCAATACTTTTGCTTGCAAAATTTTGTGTTTTCCTGATTGTAACCTCCAACAATTTGAATTGTTACTTTCGGGCTGTTTAGAATATTTTCTCCTTGGCAAGGAAGTTCTGGAATTTTGCTGCAATATTATTGGGAGTTATCATGTTGGGATCTCTTTCAGCAAGTAGAATATTGTTCAGTTTTTATTTTATTCTTTGGTTTTGATATGTCAGGTCAATTTTTCCTAATGTTTTCTTGAAAGATAATGTCTATGATCTTTTTTAATCATGGCTTTCAGGTAGTCTAATACTTCTTAAATGATTTCTTTTGATCTATCTTCCAGCTCAATTATTTTTTCCAATGATATGTTTTACATTCTATTTTTTGATTTTATTTTAACATTTCTTGATATAAGTCATTAAGTTTCACTTGCCCAATTTTAATTTTTAAGAAATTATTTTATTCAGTGAGCTTTTATACTTCCTTTTTAATGGACCACTTCTACTTTTTAAGGAGTTCTTATCTTCAGTGGATTTTTGTTCTTTTACCATTTGGTTTATTCTATTTTTTTTAAAAAAGATGTCCAAATTTTTTTTATGCCTTTACTAATATAGCCTTTGATGCCTTTAATAATCTGTTAGCTCTTAAAAAAAAATTTTTTTTGAATCACTGTTGTTTCTTTTTCTATTAAAAAAAAATGTTTTGTCAGTAGTTCCAAAAATTCTTTTTTTGTGCTGTGGCCAATTCATAGTTTTCTTTGATGTTTTGCATGTAGCTATTTTAACTTTGTTGTCTTCCTTTGAGTGTGTTTTGATCTTTCCTTTTGTAACTTTCTATGATAAGGTTAATTTGTAATAGGTTTTTTCCCCCACCCTTTTTTTTTTTCTAGTCTTTTCCCCTAAGATTTAACTTTATGTTGAAGTTGAACACATTTCCCAGAGTAGCACTGCTTCAAGATTTAGGTTTTTCATGTTGCTGTTTTCAGAGCTACTCGAAGTCTTTTAAGGTTTTTTTTTTTTTTTTATAAAGTGTTATAATTTTCTTCCCTGTGTTCTGGTGTGTGAGCAATCACAAGCACTCTTTTCCCTCCTAGAACTGTGATCACTGTCCCTGTTCCAACTAATCCTTTGCTCTATGACTGTGACCTGAAACAACATATGGACAATGTAACGCATTCTTGTTCCTAGTGCCCAGGATATCTCCTGTAATGTTCTTTTGATCAATTATTCAACCCTCTATGGGCTGAGATTTCTGGAAGACTCCACTGCTGGTCCAGTTGCCTCAAAGATCTGCTGCTGCCTTGCTAGGGTGCCGCCTATGTACTCTACTCCCCTTCCAATGAAATAGACCTTTCCTGCCAAACTTCTAAGTGGTCTTGTGTTGGAAAATTGTTTTATTCTGTCATTTTGCAGTTTCTGCTATTCTAGAATTTTTTTTCAGGTTTTATTTTAACATTGTTTTGGAGGGGAATTTGAGAGGATTTGGGTGAGTCCCTGCCATTACTTTGCCATCTTAATTCTGTTCTCCCCCCACACACATTGAAACCCTTTTTTTTAATTAAAACTTTTTATTTTCAAAAAATATCCATGGATAATTTTTCACCACTGACCTTTGCAAAACCTTGTGTTCCAATTCCCATCCCCCTTTACCTTCATTCCCTCCCAATAGATGGCAAGTAACCCAATATATGTTAAACATGGTATATATATATATATATATATATATATATATATATATATATATATATAATCTAATATATACATATATGTCTATATAATCATCTTGCTGCACAAGAAACATCAGATTAAAAATGAAAAAATGAGAAAGAAAATAAAATTCAGGTAAATCACACCAAAATGAGTGAAAATGCTATGTTGTGATCCATATTCAGTTTCCACAGTCCTCTCTCTAGGTGTAGATGATTCTTCATCACAAGATCATTGAAATTGGACTGAATCATCTCATTGTTGAAAAGAGCCACGGCAATCAGAATTGATCATTGCATCATCTTGTTGACATATACAATGATGTCCTGGTTCTGTTCATTTCACTTAGCATTAGTTCATGTAAGTGTTTCCAGACCTCTGAAATCATCCTGCTGATCATTTCTTATAGAACAATAATATTCCATAACATTCATATACCATAACTTATTCAGCTACTCTCCAACTGATAGGCATCCACTCAGTTTCCAGTTTTTTGCTGCTATAAAAAAAGGCTGCCACAAATATTTTTGCACATATGAGCCCCTTTCTCTCCTTTAAGATCTCTTTGGGATATAAACCCAGTAGGAACACTGCTGGATCAAAGGGTATGCACATTTTGATAGCCCTTTGGGCATAGTTCCAAATTAAATCCAGAATGATTTAATCAGTTCACAACTCCACCAACACTGTATTAGTGTCCCAGCTTTCCCACACCCTCTCCAATATTTATCATTATCTCTTTCTGTATATATTGGTATCTCAGAGTTGTCTTAATTTGCATTTCTTTGATCAGTAGTGATTTAGAACACCTTTTCATATGACTAGAAATGATTTTAATTTTTTTCAGCTGAAAATTGTTCATATCCTTTGACCATTTAGCAATTGGAGAATGGTTAAATTTGAGTCCTTTATTAGAATTCTTGAATGTAAAAAAACATTTTTCTAGTTTCTTGCTTCCCTTCTAATCTTGTCTGCATTAGTTTTGTTTGTACAAAATTTGTTTAACTTAATATAATCAAAATTATCTCTTTTCTATTGAATAATGAACTCCATTTCTTCTTTGGCCACAAATTCCTTCTCCACAGACCTGAAAGGCAAATTATCCTTTGTTCTTTTAATTTGTTTATAATATCACTCTATGTTTAAATCATGAACCCATTTTGACTTTATCTTGGTATATGGTATTAGGTGTGGGTCAATGCCTAGATTCTGTAATATTAGTTTCCAATTTTCCTAGCAGTTTTTGTCAAATATTGAGTTCTTATCCCAGAAACTGAGGTTTTTGGGTTTGTCAATACTAGATAACTATAATCACTGACTATTTTGTCCTGTGAACCTAACCTTCTTCACTGATCAACTACTCTATTTCTTAGCCAGTACCAACTGGTTTGGATGACCACTGCTTTATAATATAGTTTAATGCCTGGCACATTTGCATTAATTTCCATTCATTCCCTTGAAATTCTTGATCTTTTATTCTTCCAGGTGAACTTTTGTTATTTTTTCTCTAGATCCGTAAAATAATTTCTTGGGGGTTTGATTGGTATGGCATTGCATAAATATGTTAATATAGGTTGTATTTTCATTTTTATAATAGTCGCTTGACATACCCATGAGCACTTAATATTTTTCCAACTGATTAGATCTGACTTTATTTGCATGGAAAGTGTTTTGTAGTTGTGTTCATATAATTCCTAACTTTGTCTTGGCAGATAGAGTCCTCAATATTTCATGTTATTGATGATTGTTTTAAATGGAATTTCTTCTTGTATCTCTTACTGTTGGGCCTTGTTGATAATATTTAAAATTTTGATATATTTTTATTATTTATATATTGATATAGATTTATTGATATATTTATATAGATTTAATTTGTATCCTGCAACTTTGGTAAAGTTGTGAATTGTTTCTAGTAGCTTTTTAGTCGATTCTCTAGAATTCTCTAAGTATACCATCATATCATTTGCAAAGAGTGATAGTTTGCTTTCTTTATTACCAACTCTAATTACTTTAATCTCTTTTTCTTCTCTTATTGTCAAAGCTAACATTTCTAATATAATATTGAATAGTAATGGTGATAGTGGGAAATCTTGTTTTACCACTGATCTTGTTGGGAATGATTCTAGTTTGTTTCCAAAGTATGATGCTTGCTGATGGAAACACTTCTAATAGATGAAATATTTTTACTTCTTATTTGTTCCAAAATTTTTTGTCTTTTTGTGGTACCAGAACTAGAAGAAGTAGCCCTTTCACTACTGTCCAACATATTAAGCTGATTATCACAATGTTTCTTAGTAGGACCAGCCTGATACCCTATGCTTCCATGTCTTTTTCATAGACTGATAGATTCATTCATTCATAATTATAAGAAAATAGTTGTAATGCTAACCTAATCAGTGTACCAAGAGAGTCCAGGATTATAGTTTTCCTATTGGCTTAACTAGTTACCATTGCAGTCTTCAAAGTATATACATTTCTGTTTTGAATATCACACTTGCTGAAACTATGTTCCTTTGTTGTAGCTCCATTCCAAGATTTGAGGGGATTGTTATTATTATGATTATCATTGTTATTACTAGCAGCAGTAGCAGTATCACAACTTATGTCTGAAGTTTCTCTAGCTCATTTTAATTTAAAGTAACTTTGACCTATATATTCTATTGACTTTTTAATTTTTTTTGCATTTTAAATCTATAGTCATTTTTTAATTTTTTAAATAATTAATTTAATTATCTACTATATCAAAATGGACCATTATCTTAGGGAAAAAGCCAATGCCATTTTATAAATGAAATCTCGCACTAATAAACATGGCAGGTATGTTAACAGTCTTGAATACTCAGTAATATGCTCATGTAGTTGATATATTTATAGCAGTTTTCTATGATTCTGGTATTCAAATGAAACTGCCTTATTTTCTGTTGTTTGTATGTAATTTAATCATTCTGAAATGGCAAATGTAATCTACTATAATGTGGATGAGAAGGGGAAGGGTAAATGATCATATATTTTAATTCATACATGCCACTTCCATTACTGATTAGTTAACTGGAAGTCCTAGACAAGTTGACTATTCAATTAATATGCTTTTATTAGGCATCTACCATTTTCCAAGCATTGTGTTTTACTTAGGGGTATAAAAAGAAATACAAAATATAATCTTTGTTCTCAAGAAGTTTGCAACCAAAAGAGAGATTATGAAGACATGTGCAAACAAAATATGTACAGGATAAATTAGAGATGATCAATAACAAGAAAGCATTAAAATTATGATGAATCAAGAATTTTTTATTTGCATTTTATATTTCTGCACTTTTTTGATCACTCAAGTTGACTTCTGATTTCAAGCAAAGTTCCAAGTATTTATAACCAAATTGATTTAAGGGTCCAATTTAATTTTAACCACATTTGATGACATGCCCTAAGGGAATAGTTCTCATGTTGTGCCACTGTATTGATCACTAGTATATAATCAGATTCAGTTTTTTTCTCAATTGTGAGATGGTACTTTTCTCTACTCATCTAGAAGTTCTTCTACCACTATCAATCTGTTGTAATGGGAATATAACTTGAAGCTACTTACTAGTAATAAAAAAATGCAAGATAATAGAATATTATTATTTAGGGATTGGAAACTAAAGTGGATATAAATGATGACTATATCATCATCATCATGTTCAACTATTTTATATTTAACCTTTACAAAAATTTACAGAATTCTTTCCTCATGATAATTCTATAAGGTAGAAAATGCATTATCATCATCATCCTGATTTTAACCACAAGGAATCATTTTTAGGAGTACCCAGTAACTTACTCATGGTCATAAAGATATTAAGTATCAAGGACATAATTAGCATTTGACCTAATTTCATCATACTGTGTCTCATCATGGAATATTGATGGAATACTCAAGAGCCAATAAATCAATGAACCAGTATTTATGAAGCATCCATTTTGTCTCTAGTACTGTGCTAAATGAGATACAAAAGCATTAAAAATCCAGTCTGTGTGCTCAAAGAGCTTACATTTTATAGGTATCTCTTCTATACTAGCAGACTGCTCAATATGTTTAACAAAATAATAAGGTCAATTCTCTGTCATTTAAGCTAACTTCCACACTATTAGCATGTCATAATAAATATGCACTGCTACTTGTTGGAATCTTATAATTAAATGAAACTACATGATAAGGATGAATTATGTTTGGAAAAGAGTATTTGACCTAAGAAGCTCTTTATGAAAAAAGGGAAGTTCTTTTCTTTTTTTCATAGTCAATAAAAAGGGTAGATGGTATTTAGAAAATAATATGCTTGGCTACATGAAACTAAATAATGAATTTTAGCTATGGGACAATATTTTGCTACGGTAAGTAAAAGAAATTATTGTTCTTCTGGTCATAGGGTGTGTATACCCACACACACACACACACACACACATATATATACGCATATGTATGGATTGGAACACAGAAGGATGAACTTTACTGACTCTAGGCTTGGCACTATTTACTATGCCACTTGATTGACTTTTAATGAATTTTTATACCTTTCAATTTCTGTATATACATCAGACTTATGGAACTCAAAAATGCTATTTAATGGGGGTAATTTCTTTTAGAAAAACTTTTGAGTTTCTTAATTTTATTTTCTTTGGTTAATAATATGATTTATAAAAGTATTGTCAGAAGTTTCAAGATGTTATAACTCTAGATACTAGAAATTTAGAGCTGAGCATTTAGCATATGAAATGATGGATGCAATGACCTTCAGTTTCTTGGAGAATGCTGATACATATGCATGCAGCCTAGAATAATGTGACTTACCTGCTATTTTTCATATTAGTAACTTGTCACTTCCTTCTGGCTTCTACAGAAAATGGATTATACAAACTTAGGCTTCCTGGGGATGTTGGTTAATTTCCACCAGATCATTTACCAAGCAAAACTTATTCATCACAACTTTCCCCATTCATTTACCTGGTAGCATTTACCTGGTAGTTTGGATTTGGGCTATTTCTGCCAAATAGCAAGGAGAAAGGCAGGGAAGTGAATTAATTATTTTTTTAATGAAAAACTATTTTCTGCAATAATGTGAATCAGTGCCTAGACTAGAAAAAGATTTTGTACATAAGACATCTATTTTTCTAAACTAGATTGGACATAACTCTATGTCTGAATCATTTTATTTGGAAAATTAAGACTTCCTGTTGAATTATACTGAAAAGTGTACTTGTTTTGTATAGAACTTCATTTTCTACTGAGTGGAGAGCAAATTGACATTGATCTGAATTATTCTGTATGCTTCCTGGATATGCTATTCAGACTTCCAGCAATGTTTGAGATTAGATTGTAACATCAGAGTAAGAAAAAAATTTTTGGTAACTTTCCAATTCAAAACATGTACTGTGAAAATAACTATATATCTAGATGAAAACTAAAAGCACTACATAATTGCCTATATATTTCTTAACATTCATATGTTTAGCATCACAGGGAACAAAATATGCTGACATATTGTAGATTGTAGTTTCTGTCTTAAGATTTCAGGTAGATATTTGGAATCCAAAGCCTATATCATCAAGAAAATATTTCTAAATGTTGTCTAAAGTAAATTAGATTTTAAAACGCAAAGTATGCATAGGATTAAACCTCTTTGTAATGTTCAGACTAGCTTTCTGGAAGACCTTGAGATCAGCCCCAGTCCTTGGTCTTAGTGGAGGAGTGAAGGAGGAAGGAGACCCAAGAGGCTGGTCAAAGATGGAATCTGGGGTCTGAAGTCTGGTGCCTGAAGTCTTCTCTGTGTCTGTGGCTGAGAGCTGTGGCTGAGAGAATCTTCTGTGTCAGACTCCCTTAAATACCTCAGTAGGATTACATCATTACAACATACTTAGCATGTTCAACCATTACATCACCATAGAAAACCATTATCTCACTTAACTATAAGCACCATACTAACTTTTTTTTAAGTACACCTTTTCAGAGTACACCTCTTACTCTTAGTAAGGTAGAGAAGATAATCATTCTAATAGCGGACAACAGTATTAGTAAAAGAGTACCCTGGATGAATGGAAAACATATACATTTTAACAAAATAAACTAATGTTTTCTTATGGTTAGCCATTAAAAAAGAATCAACTTTGGAAGAACTTGGAAATTATAGGGAAGTTTATTTTAAATCATTATGTGGAAAGTCTTCATAATTATTACAGTTATTTTAAAATTCAATGCATCTCCACTCTCTGAACTTTAAGTTTCTATGTGAGTCTTCAAATAGAAGCAAGATAATTGTCAAATTGTCAGAAATGTTACTACAAAGGAATTCATGAATCTGTGTTTACACTAAATAGTCTTAAAGGATTTTTTTTTATTTTTTTAATTGACATCTTTTGTTTTCAAATTACCTTCATTTCCCAATATCTTCTAACTCTCTGAAGAATCTATGATGCTAGACTGGTGAAATAAAAGTTTAAAAATTAACATTTTCTTCAAAATTTAGCTTGCTATTTGTATTACATGTATTACATGTGCTTGATTTTTTTTTTTTTTTTTTTTTACTTTCACACTATTAGAATGAGTCAGGAAAAGGATAAAAGAGTCTGCCTTAACTTTACTACTTTGAATCTCTGAATTTACTCAGATGTGAGGTATCATAGTCATCTAATGGGGACAGTATTTATAAGGAAGTACAGAAGAATTGTAACTAATGAGATACTAATGAGATATTTCAAATCATTGATTTAGATCTGGAAAGGGTTTTATACAGGTGAAGAAACCGGTTCAGAGAAGCTTACTTATCTAAGGTTACCCAGGTATTAAATTATAGAATGAAGATTTTTTCACTCCAAATTTGACTGGTACTTAAATAAATAGTAATTTAGGGCTAGATATTGAGAGAAGGATATGATAAAATCATATCAAGGAGTTAAATATAGTGAGACGCAAGCTTACTATTCTCCCAAACAGGCAATTTGATCCAAACAAGGAGGGTCAAACAGAAGGATGGTATACAAATTGGGTAGATCAGAGATGCTGAAGGGGTTGTGTGGTTTAGCTTGAGGAGTGAGGGTGGGCTTGTTCAACATGGTTTGAAAGTATAAAAAAATTGGCACTGTCAGAGCCAGACCTGAAGTGACCTAAAAATCTCCTGGTTTTAAAAGCATTTCAGCCAGGCAAATCTTCTCAGGCTTTTTACAATCCTGAAAAAAGTGAGAAATTTAAAGCAATTACTAAGTTCTTTTTTAATGCATTATTTAGCAATACTTCATTCATTTAGATGTCAAACTTTCAAAAGCCTCTATTCTTCAAATCATAGGAAGAATAATCTATAGAAAGGGATGGTAGTGGGGTGGTACATAAACTTCTGAGCTATAGACACTGCTGTTACAATGACTTTTGTAATTTTTCAGAGTTTTCAAAGTGGGTTCACTATCCATTTGAGCTAATAACAATTTGGAGAGTAGACAAGTAATCTAATAGTTTCATTTTATACATGAGGAAATTGAAATTTGAGAATCTTCAGTGAATTGATTAAGGTAATATAGCTAGAATAAGATAGAATGCAAGCTAAAACTTAGGTCTGATGTGATAGAAGTCACCATCCAGTTACA
Source organism: Sminthopsis crassicaudata (assembly GCF_048593235.1). Classification (NCBI taxonomy): domain Eukaryota; kingdom Metazoa; phylum Chordata; class Mammalia; order Dasyuromorphia; family Dasyuridae; genus Sminthopsis; species Sminthopsis crassicaudata. The sequence goes on along the minus strand of NC_133619.1, from coordinate 288,315,514 downwards.
TCAAGAAAGCCATCAGCTGGCTAGCAATAGTTTAATAGAAAAGTGTTCAGTTGGGTACTGCAAGCCCACAATATTTCCAAGTGTTGTCTGAGACAGATGAAAATGTAATTCAGAAATATTTAACAAAATAAATAAAAATTACAATAAAACATAGATAACATTACATTTTAAAGCCAAGTCAATATGAACCTTATACATATCCTTATGTATCACTGAGTTCTATTTGAGTTTTACATATTTTACAACTCTTGATAGACTGAGTTTGAGTATAACATATTGGCCATGATGATCCCACGGGTAAGAATTGGAATTTGAAGGACTTGGACAAATTATTTTACCATCAGTGTTCTTCACTTTGTTATATATAAAATGGGGATTAAAATAGCCCTATTTCTTAGAGTTGTAGGGATAAAAGGAGGTAATAGTAATTGAAAAAATTTAAAATACTGATTACCTGAATTCAATTCCAAGCTTTGTGTTTTACAAGCTGAATTATCATAATTGACCTACTTAATATCCCTGAGCCCAAGTCCCCTTGTCTGGAAAAGAGAAGAGATAATATTCATCCTACCTTCTATGGCACAGGACTGTTGCAAAGAAAGTTCTCTATCAACCTTAAGGAATTCTGAGACCTCAGTCCCAGTTTTAAAGTAGAAATTCCTACTATCAGAAAAGAGTTTCTTGCAAAATAAATCCTCTTCAAAAATATGGATATAGACAGTTTGCCTTCGGAACTTTCTGACTCTGTCAAGAAGTTCAACACTATGCACTAAATTATGCTATCTAATATGGTGTTCCCCTTTTACCAGTATCTAATATCCTCATGCTGTCTCCGATTTTGCTTTACTTTCTTTCATGACAGATAGCCCCTGATTCAAACTACTATTTCACAGACTCATGTCATTGGCCATAAGGGAGATAAGAAATGAGGGCATGGATTAATAGAAGTATATCCATGTCCATTACTGTGAAACAAAGTCAGTACATACACTGCTGCCATGGCACATCAGTTATATGAAAGCTATACCAATTAGAAAGCGCCCCAAAAATATAAATAAAAATATGTACAGTGAGATTAATTGAACCCTTTCCTAATGGCATTCTGCTCTATAATCTTAATCCCACTCATTCTACTTAAGAGAATATATTCTCTGTTTGTGGCAGCCCTCTTTGTAGTGGACAGAAACTGGAAACTACTAGCCCATCAATTGGAGATTGGCTGAATAAATTGTGGTATATGAATATTATGGAATATTATTGTTCTGTAAGAGATGACCAGCAGGATGATTTCAGAAAGGCCTGGAGAGACTTACATGAACTGATGCTGAGTGAAATGAGCAGGATCAGGGGATCATTATACACTTCAACAACAATACTGTATGATGATCAATTCTGATGGATGTGGCCCTCTTCAACAATGAGATGAACCAAATCAGTTCCAATAGAGCAGTAATGAACTGAACCAGCTACACCCAGCGAAAGAACTCTGGGAGTTGACTATGAACCACTACATAGAATTCCCAATCCCTCTAATTTTGTCCGCTTGCATTTTGGATTTCCTTCACAGGCTAATTGTACACTATTTCAAAGTCCGATTCTTTTTGTACAACAAAACAACTGTTTGGACATGTAAACATATATTGTATTTAATTTATACTTTAACATATTTAACATGTATTGGTCAACCTGCCATCTGGGGGCGGGGAGGAGAGGAAAAATTAGAACAAAATGTTTGGCAACTGTCAATGCTATAAAATTATCTATGCATATATCTGGTAAATAAAAACTATAAAAAAAAGAAAAGAATATATTCTCCCTAGCAATGTCATGGATTATATTAGTTTAAGGACAGAGAATGATTGAAATAGGTATGCTATGTTGAGATATACTAATATTAGCATGCTGAAGTTTTCCTTCTGATAAGACAACATTCCTTTAAGGAAACATGAACAGTCCCTTATAAGAATTCAATAAATGTCATATTGATTCAGCTCATTAGATCATATGTCCAGTGTCCTGAATTAGACAGTGGAACCATGGAATATTTTGTAGTGTGATATCCTTCCACATTCAAGTTGACTATACTCTTCATATGCTTTAATAAACTTCTTCAATACCTTGAATCACTTTCCAGACTGAATAGTGTTATTCTTTTGAAACAATCCACATAAGAAAACCATTACATCTCCTTGATCATTTTTTGCCATGTTATGCATTTTTGAGGTATGCTGACCAAAAACCATTCCTAGAATAAAATTATGTTTTCAGTTTGTTGTTTCTGCCTGGTGCTACTCAATTTTTTCCTGTATTTCTTAACTAATATAAAGCATAGGACTTATGTCTTATTAGCCCAAAGTGACTCTCTCTCTCTCTCTCGTCTCTTCTTATATATATATTCTGTGGAGGAAAATGTTAATAAAAGGGCCTAATATTGTCATTAGTACCTTCTCCTTTAATATTTTATTCCTTTCAACTGGTAAATAGGTCTTCATCTTACTCTAGACATGCAGAAGCAGCCACTTTAAACAATTCAACCATACTTTTCCTCTCTCGGGAAAGTGCAGTTAGTTCAGATTCTCAAACTTATAGAACATAAAAATCATAATAATTAGAGCTTGAAGATGCATAAAACCAAGTGTTCTAACCTTCAAAAATTAAGCTTCATTTTAAGAATTATTTATAATTTGCTTTTAATATAATTGCTCTCATTTGAAATTCTGTTTTCCAAAAATATTAAACAGATTAAAATTCTATGTGAAAACTTATGAAATAAGTATATATCACTCATCAGGTAATAGTTAAGACTGGCAACAGGCACATACTAATGGATTTGTTGAATATAATAAAAGCAGCTTAGTTTCTGGATGGAACATATGAAATGATTAAGATCCAAAGATTTCCAGTGGACAATTCATCTAATTACCTATTTTCAAACAAATGCCTGTGTCATCTGATTATTTTTATGAAAATTGAGGATTTATAATGATAACAGGACCAGATTATCACCACTCGAACTTAAAATGGCTTTCCTTAAGGAGTAGAGACTTGGTGAACAATTCAGATTATGCAAGAAAATGTAAGGAATTGTGTGATAAATTCTTCAGATAGCAAAAAATAAATAAATAAAATATGAAATAGTATCTACTAAATTTCTAGGAAGACATTAATGATTACAGCATGGCTAAAATCATTCATTGGAAGCCTATTTTTCATGGATTGAAAGAGAATTAATCTTCATATCATAAAAAGATAACTCAATATATCCTTGAAAACTCAAACAATAATCTGTATTTGAATTGGATCATTATCATATGCCAAATTGTTGCTCACAATTATTCAGACGTTAAACTGATCCTTATAAAAAGAGAATTTTTTAAACTAGATTTTACTATCCAAAATATTCACAATCTGCAAGCTTAATGCAACAATAACAAAAAACCTTCAATAAATGAGAACTTAGCAGAACTAATAAAAGTCATGTAGGAGCAGGATGAGGTACACATCATTTGATCATCCTGTTTATTACTGCAATTTTACTGAGGTTGCTTTTAGTGATCCTATACTAGATGAACTTACATCCTACTACTTTTATTCAGCTACAAAAAAATCAGTTATTTTAACTATCTGTTCAATAATGTTCAAATTATTAAATAATGTATTATTTAGGAGAATTGTGAGTTAAAGAGAAAATAGTAATATAGTATTTGATAATTTAAGCACAAATCTGCAAGAAAAAAATTTATATAATTTATTATTAATCTAGTAGCCAAACGATTTCTAGCCTAGAAAGAAAAATACCCAAACTGACAAAATCCTTTGTGGTTATGATTTGGACATGTCTTTAACCAAATACAATTTAAAATAATATTTATATGAATATTGAGCAAAAGAAAACGGTAATTTGTTAAAATATATTTTGGGCATAGCGTTCTAAAACAGTAGTTACTATTCAATTCTTTATCATTCCTCCCATGTAATCAAAGGGACCTCTAATTGTCATCAATATCTTAATCATTTCTCCACATAGATGGCCTGGTTCCAGCTGCTGCCAGTTACTTCAGGAAATGACATAAAAGATATTGTCCTTAGGTATAGCAATAGCTTGATCACTTCAGGGGTGAGAAGGGCAATTATGTTATTATTACTATTTGTATACAAAAATAATGTTTTGGGAAAAGCTTAATTTCCAATTTGAAACAATTTTCTTAAAGATGACCTATTGTTATCTACTTAACCCATCTTCAAAAATGGAAAAAAATTGTTCTTATTTTTATAGCAGAGAAATATTCTCTCTTAATATTTTTGTAGAAAATGAAAAGGAAGTTTTTTATATGTTTCCACCATTTAGGTAATCGTAACAATAACAATGAACTATATGGAAATGTGAACTATCAGGAATTCCAGTATTTCAGTGGCATGGGTACTTTCTCCATTGATGATAACAAGAAAATCCTTTTAATGGAAAGTTTTTTTGAGTTGTTGTAGCAAAAAAAAAAAAAAAAAAAAAAAAAAATCATCACCCTATCATCAAGCTTATAATAAATATCTCTGAACTTAGCAAAAACAATCCTTCACTTACATGTCTGTGGCTCATCACTAGTATGTTCTATAATAATAAAAAAAAATCATCATCATCATCATCAACATTGTCATCATTAACATCATCATCATCTATTTAGAGTTTTAAGTTTTATTGGGTTTTCATATATATTGTCTCACCTAATCCTATAAGCCTTTAAAATTTTGTAGGGCTTACTTTTGTTAAGTATACAAAACTTACACTCTGTTGGCAGTTTTTGAGAACCAAGATGACTTTCATGTGATTGGACATAAGCATAAGGTTTTGGCAGATTACATATTGAATGTAATTTAAAAATTTTTCTTAATAAAGCATGGTCATCATTATTATTAATAATTTCACTCACTATGAATTAAAGAGATGAATTTGTACTGCCCCTAGCACAAAGCTTATAAATAAAGCTCAATTTTATGTTTCTTATAGGGTTTTTAATTTTTTCACATTATTTTAAAATATTTCATATACATATATGTATATAAAATATATCAGTATGATACCTTTTTAATTTAATTAAAGGATATCTTTTGTCTCCAGGTCTTATAGTCCCATTTTGCATTTTAATTTATAGCTCTGTCTATGGATTGCAAAATATCCACCTTGTCATTGACAATAACTGAGAATTGACTATAAGAATAATTTGTATAGGGACCAAGTCTTTTGAATATTCCATTCTGCAGTAAAGCAGAAGGTACATTGAGGTCACTCAGGACACTGATGATGATGAATTTTTGCCTTTCTGTCTATATGATTTCCTCTTGAAATATTTACATTCTTCAAGATTTCTCTATTGTTAAAAATTACTAGTTTTATTGTACTCTGTACCCTCACCCTTATTCTAAAAATACATTCATCTCATCTTCCAAGTACATGACAAGTAGTAAACTCTGTGTATGTGTGTGTGTTGTGGGGAAAGGATTGTTGAAGAATAATTAGGGCAGTATAGAGGAAGGGAGACTTATTTCACATGATTATACATTATAATTAGTGAGCTGGTTTACCATCAAAAGTATATTTAAATGTGGTTATCTAAATTAAGTGAATTCTCTTTGAGATTCTCACTAGTAAAATTGCAACAAGGTACACCGTAAAATGCTTGGACATTTCTATTTTTTATTTTTCTAATTTTCTAATTTCTAATTTTCTAATTTTAAGCTTTGCTAAATCATTGTAGATTCTTTAAAAATGAAATTTCTGTCTACAGGCCTGTAGTTTTCATTAACTCATCAACCAATACATCAGTTTCTTTTTTTCCTTTTTTCCCTGTAATCATAGAATCATAGTTATAGATTTTAGAACCATGCATTGATCAATGTTAAATAATTATATAATTGTAATTTAGGTAAACAGATTTAGGCCAGTAAAATATTATTCTTGGAATTAAAATAGCAACCACTTACCACCCTTTTAATCTTCAGGTGAAGAAATGTGGCACAAAGATAAAAATTGTTTCTCCAAAGTCAGGCAAGCAGATTTAAATCCAGGTTTTCTGACTCCAATCTTGTTCTATTTTTGAAATAAAAAGGTTGAATATCTTTTCTTTTTCTGAGTATGATTGAAGTAGATAAAAATATTTCACTTGCCTTTATTTAGAATTTAACCCAAATGAATCTATGTATGCAAAAGATTTACATAATTAAAGTCAGAAATATACTTTGTCATGAAGTATTGGGGTATATCAAAATTCATCTATAATTTGAAGTAAGAAACAGCCTCAAAAATATAGATATCTTTTATATAAAGACTTAGCTCTCTATATATTAGTTTCTATGAAACTTATTTTAACAATGGTACATGATATAGTGGAGGAAATATCTGGGTGTGACTTGAGTTCACATTCTGGCCTATGTGAGATTAGGCAAGTCATATAACTTCCATGAGCCTGAATTTCTCCATCTAAAGCAAAGGGTTCTTAATTTTGTTGTATTTTTTGGGGGGTGAGAGAGGGAATGAGGCAATTGGGGTTATGTGACTTGCCCAGGGTCACACAGCTAGTAAGTGAATGTTAAATTGAATTTGAACTCAGGTACTCTTGACTGCAGAGCTGGTATTCTATCCACTGTTTTATTTAGCTGCCCAAAGTATTTTCTTTTATGTATTTAAAAACATTATAAGGGATCTTTAGATTTCAAATACTGCCAAAGTGATTTTACCAAATAATTTAAGAACCCATGATCTAAAGAAATAAAGATAATGATATTTTCATTGCCTCTCTGAGTTGTAAAAATCATTTAAATTACCACATTAGAAATTATTTTTTAAATTATAAAAATCTAGATGTTTATGTATATAATTCAATGCATTTTTGGTTGGTATGGATTTTCTCTCCTCTGTTTTGTAGTCTATCTTTGTTAGCCACCATGGCTGTTCATGTTCATATTTGAGAATTTAAGTCGATCCTCAGAAAACAGAGAACTGTGGAGAACACTGCTACACCCATACATATAGTTTGTTCAGATGTCTATGAATTTTCAGAGCTTTTTTGTCAGAGCTGATATAATCTTAAGAAACCATAAGTCACTTCCAAAGTATAAGAAAGTATTACAGTAGGACTTTCATGGCAGTATAGAACATGTAAGCCGTTATGATATTAATATTGTATTTATATATGTTGGACCACAAAAGCCTACCTAAATTATAATTGTGGAGTTAATTATTTAGTGATGTTTCTGTCATGTCTGTCTCCTCTTGGCAATGTTAGTGGACTGGTTTGCCATTTTCTTCTCCAACTCATTTTACAAATAAGGAACTGAGGCAAATGGGTTTGTGATTTATTCAGGGTAAAATATCTAGTAAGTATGTGAGGTCAGATTTGATCTCAGGAAAATGTCTTCCTAGCTCCAGGCATGATGCTCTATCCACTGCACCATTTAGCTTCCACTAGCTGGAGTAAATTAATCATAAGGTGAGAAAAACAGAGAAAGAGATAAAAACAGACACACACACACACACACACACACAGAGAGAGAGAGAGAGAGAGAGAGAGAGAGAGAGAGAGAGAGAGAGAGAGAGAGAGAGAGAGAGAGAGAGAGATCCAAGTTATATTTTCAAAAAAGGAGATAAAACAGGATTTTTCTCCTCCCTCCCCCACTGCAACTTTATTTAGTTGTAAGAGCTTTTTACTATAAACCCAGAGGGGAGTTTATTTCCCTAAACTAATACCCTCTGAGTTGTTGTATTATGCATGAGAGCATTAATAAGCTGCTGTTTCTTTCTGGTTACATTTAATGCATAATGAAGATTGAATTCATGGCAATACACAGTGATCATGATTATTCATACAGCTCTCTTAAGACTGTCTAGCTAGTGGGCCATCTCTAACCTTCCTCCTTGGGAACAGCATAATTCAGAACTCTGGAAGCACAAAAGCAAAAGTTGGGAGGGGAAAGGTATTACAATAGTGAAAAAATGGATATATTTTTACTTATATTAAGTTCTTTTCAAGGGCTAGGAAAATGGAAGACATCAATAGTTTCAAATATTTTTGAGTCGAATTTGGTCCAATGAGAATTACCTCTAAGCAAACTTAAATAAATGCCTAGAAAGATATGATGTATACTATACAGAAATATTGGATTATACTGTAGAAATGAAAATTATGATCAATTTTCTCTATAAATAAAAAATTTGTTTGATGCATTGTTATTTTTATTCCCAGCATCTATCGTAGTGCTTGGCAAAATAGGTATTTAACATTTAATAATTGATTAATTTGTGAAGTAATCATACTACCTTTCCTTTCACCAATATTGTAAAAAGTAAATATAGAAAAATTTTCTCCCTTTAATTCCTAGTAGTGCCAGTTCCCTATGCCCCCCAAAGTGTATTTTAATTTACCTCTATTTTGAAAAGAAAATTAAATCAATCATAACTATACATCTGTAATTGTAGGAGATAAGCATTTTTAAAATGTCAATCACTTGATGGCCAGAATAAATCAACTCTAAAGTAAGGATCAGTTACCACACAAAGTAGACTGCAACCTAGATACAAATCATAACTCACGAGGAATGGAGGGAAAAACATGAAGGGGCTAAAATATTACTTTTTAATAAAAAACAGAGGTGCTCTGGGACATTAAAGAGGAGACAAGGACAGAGTCTATGGAAAACAGACTGTGGCTATCCATTGTTTATATACTGCTAAAGGACCCACTACAAATACTTTCAACAATCTCTATAATAAGTGTCTTGGGTCAGAATCCCACTCACTTCAATAACCTTTTAACTCTTTCCTTTGGTTAATTTTCCCTCCATTACCTCTAATTTTATGTTCATTATCTGAATACAGATATTTAAAATGAAAGAAATTCTGATAAATTTCATTACTGTCTTCTATGGAACTTTGAATAAGTCACTGTATCTTTATTAGTGGAAATGAGAAACAAAATGTTCTAAATCTTCTGTTTCTAAATCAAAACTTCTTAAACTATGGATCACAACTCTAGATTAGAGGGTGCAAATTTATGATTAATTATCAGTAAAATGTTTGATTTACCAAAATACCAAAATAATGTAAAAATTTATCAGATGAAAAGGAGTTATGAGTAGAAAAGTTTAAGACATATTCTTTTTTGTTGTTGTTAATAGTATTTTATTTTCCCAAATAATGCAAAGATAGTTTTCAACATTCACTTTTGCAAAATCTTGTATTCTAATTTTTTTTCTCCCTTTCCCCACCCCCCCTTTCCTCAAAACAGCAAGCAATCCAATATAGGTTAAACATACACAATTTAAGACTCCATCTTCTAAATCATATATTATATCCCTTGTCCTGCTTTTTTAGAGTAAACATGTTAGAAGAATAGTATACATATGGATATCATTAAGATTATTAATATTATAGTTAGATAAAATTATATATTTTTTCTTTCAGCATTTAATAATATGGTTTCCCAACAATCTCCTATGTTTCATATAAAGGTACACTATGCATAATGTTGTTCCATTTTCCAGTTACAGTAGAATACATTATAACCAAACCACAGTGAAACAGAAGGCAGAGGTTTTTCCTCAGTTCTCTAGCTTACATTCTTTCATCTTTTATTGCCTTTCTTCTCCCTTCTCTTTTATCTTCTCTCATCTCCTTTATCTCCTCTTTCTTTTTTCCCTTTCATTATTTCCTTAATCCTATCTTCCCTCTCTAATCATCTTTATCCAACATTGTTTCTATGGAATTGCTCCTTGTAATGTGTATTTATTAATTAATTTTACTGTTTACTATTTAAATTTTACATATTCATAAGACTAATTATCAACATTAGAATATGCCTGTATTTCTTAGATCAATAAGCTGAAATAATATAGATGTCAACCTTAAGGAAATATTCTCTTTGAAGCATAGATTCCTATGAAAATCAAATGAAAAAAGGAATTATAAAGGAGACACTGACTGCATTTAAGTTGTTCCTGTTATAAAGTTTTTATTACAGGCAAAGTGAATTTTTTAGGTCTTTGATACATGGGCCAATGCCAACTTTTATGACTAAGATGACTCTCTTGCAAAGTTTTCTGAAACTTGAATTGGATCCAAGTCAGTTTTCTATCTGCAGAATGCAATCTATCACAAACATATAAACTTTTGCTTGGAAAAAATTCTTTAACCCTAATCAAAGTGTTTTAATTAGATTGTTAAAGGGTATACTAATGAACTATTTGTGTATTTTCTAACTCAGTTTATGTCTAATGTTTGAAAATAAATAGCCTCAGCCTAGAGAAAATTTTGGGGGGTTCTTGTGTCTTTAAAACTGTTCAGAAATGGTATATGGATAGCCTGCAATATATGCTGCACTCACTTTGTACATTGTATAGCTGAACTATATATTGAGACAGATTGCATTCAAGGTAAAATGTATTCCCATCTGCAACTCCCATTTTTGAGGATAAATGTCACATATTGGAATATTATTTCTTTCATATAATATTTATCTGACTATCTCATCTCTGGCAAAACAAAGATGTGAGGAGTTGATTTTTAGCCTCTAAATTTTCCTCAGTATTCCAAAAATGGGGAATGAGTAGGAAATAGTGAGGTAGAGAGAATTCCAAGTAGGAGAAATGGATTTATCTAGAATCTTTAAAAAAAAAAAAAAAAAAAAAAAGGCTAAGTTCCATTAAAATGAATGGAAATAGGCATATTTGAGTCTTTTCCTTGAGTTCACAGCATTTTAAAGCACTATATTCCCTTGCTTTCAAAGCTTTAATGAAAATGAAATGAGTCCTTATTTCCACTTCAAAAATGCTATATGTCATTGTTTGTGCTAATGCTTTTATTGACTTTAATTTCTCTATATATGAGTAAAATTGCAAGTAAAATTATAGACATCAATACATACAAAATGCCAAGTTAGTACAAGAGTAAAATTAATTTTTTTTCACTTCTCCCTTCTTCATGATATTCTCCAAATGAAATTCCAAGACAGCTAAAAATCTTCTATGAAACCATATGCGCTTCTCACACTTTTAAATTGTATATAAGTCATCTTAGAATCATCTTGTGTTCATTTTTTTCTGAAAAGTGGCAAACCATTGTCAGAATTTTGAAAGGCAGCAGATATAACTATGTATTATATTATGAGAAGAAACAATTATAAAAAGAGTAGAAGATGAAGTATCTATTCAAAAGCTGTAATTGCAACTGGTAATTAAACTGAAGTGTTTCATTTTCCCAGTCAGCTCATCAGTGACACTAGAAAATAAACAATCTGAGAGTGAGCTCTTTCGGGGGGGAAACAATAGTAATTAATTATATGTCTCAAGAGAAAATATATTTCCCAAACTCATTTTGAGGTGACCTCTTAAGTAATAAATACTGATTTACTTAGAGGAGAGAGGAGGTAAAAATCGGGTAAGAAAATTTCTGGGTACCACACAATATTAGTTTTAACTTGAATAGTCATGAAATTTTCATCATAATTCATATTTTAAAATTGAATTATATAGTCAAATCCACCAGTGCATTTGCCCCTCCTTCCAAGAAAATAAATATAGAGTTTGAGTAACTCAGTACCTAGAATGAAATAATGAAAAATTAAAGACTTTTTCATTGTGAATATAAAACAAAAGGTATTTCCTTTTTGTTGTGTACATAATAAAATTATAACAATTGTTTATCCTGTTAAATTTGAAAGATGCTTAATTATAAAGATAGCTCTACTACTTTTGTAGGAAACTGGTGAATAATTTTAAAATACACATGTCCCCTCTTCAAATCTCTGATGCCACATCATAGTATAGAGTTGCCCTTGCTGTTCTTGAAGATTATGCCAGAAAAGTACAGGCCCTAATAGCTTTCATGAAGCTGAAAAGGCTTGAATAAGATCATGGAAATGGATGATCAGCTGAAAAGTAAACTAAGTTTAGAGTGATTTATCACCAAAAACATATAAATAATATGGTTTTGGGGCTTTTACTTTCCACAATTTATGAAACGAGTAGCATATGTAAAGGATATGCTTACACATGATTTAATAGAGTTTTTGAAATACAGAATTATATAATTTTATATTTTATGAGAGTAATGAATTTGAACTAATTTAGCTACAGGATGGAGAAAAAAAGGGGGGATGTGAACATAATTTATTATAGCTGCTTTGTGAAATGGTCATGATTTAACTTGATTTCAACCTACTTTCTTTGCTGTAGTTTTTTTTAATGCTATGCCAATCACAAATTTAGAACTAAAAGAATGTAAAAGGCCATTTTCTTTTTCTCTCACCTTATTTCTCACATGTGATATTTACAAAATCTTCTTAATTTCTCACAGGCGATATTTACAAAATCTTCTCAATTTTACTTCTCATTTCTCAAAAGTAATCACTCCACAGTGGATAGACATTCAGCCTCAGATTTAAAAAGGCCTGTGTTCAAGTCATGCCTTTGACACATTCTGATTGTATTACCCTAGATAAGATAATTCACTTCACTCTAGGGAACTTCTTGAAGGCTGGCTTACATCAGTAAGGGGAAGTTCCTCACTGTAATTTCTTTATTCTCATTAAAATTTCATGGCTATTTAAAAAAAAAAAATTCTAATCTCTTCTCATCCATTCACTCTCATGACTAGTATTTGAACTTTTGTTCTTATTATCTCTCACCTCTAACCTTTTATCTCATTTTCTGTAATGGTCTTCTAATTTTTTTACCTACTTCCAGTAATTTACTCTTTGTAATACACCCTGGAATAGATTCCACATTGATATTTATAGAGTCCTGATTATATTACCTCTCTATTCAAAAAGTTCTAGTGGCTCTCAATTATCTTTAGGATAAAATGAAAACTCTTCTGTTTCACATTTAAAGTCCTTCAAAATCTGACTTCAACATAACTTTCTAGAATTGCTACTGTCCTTGAAGTATCATACCACTAACCTAGTTGCTGTTTTCTTTACACATCATTCCATCTTCCATCTCTGTGCTTTTAATAGTCTAGACCTTGTGCCTGTGCTTTAATAATTCTCTGCATAAGCATGACGAATAAGGAAATATGTTTAGAAGAATTGCATATGTTTAACCTAGATTGGATTACTTGCTGTCTTGGAGAGAGAGAAGGAGCAAGGAGAGAGAAAAAAATTTGGAACACAAAGTTTTGCAAAGGTTAATGTTAAAAACTATCTTTGCATGTATTTAGAAAAATAAAATAATATTAAAATTAAAAATAATTCCCTCCATAATAGAAAGTCTAATTCTTTCTTCCCAGGTAAGAGTTATTTCATTTAAAGTGAGAGCTATGGGAAGAGTGGGGAAATATGGTTTGTGTTTGCAAAATCATATGTAGTATAGTTTGGTTAGAACCTGAATTTTGTGAAGGGCAGTAGAAGGAGAGAAGTTTAAAAAAGACAAATTAGGTGGAGATCATGAAAAATCTTAAGTATGAGCTGAGTAATCTATAAATTACTGAATTTAATTACATAACTTGGGTTTGAAATACGCAGACGAGTGTCTCAAAGAATTTATTTATTTTGGGTATATAATCCTCTGGCCAGAACACATTTCATTTTAATCATCTGAGAATTTAATACAGCTAAAGATAGAATATATTTCTTCAAAGTGGACAGTTCAGAATTCCCTATGTTTATCTTTCTGTCTCTCCAAAGATAGACAAATATACAGACATATATATGGATATAATATATAATATATAGATAGATGGATAGATAGAATAGATATAATATTTACTGCATTAACCCAGATTATAAAATTATTAATATTACTGTCAATTTAAGAATGTATGTGTGCATATATGTACATATGTATATATTTCTATGTCTATCAGAAGCCATACATATAATCAAACAAAACTATCCTGATATATTACTATGAAAGAAATGGACATTTAATACAAATATCTCACTACAGATGCTATGGATTAACTTCTCACTGTGTAATTTAACTAATGTGATTTCATCATCCAGTTTCTACTCTTCTGAAAATCTTCATTTCAGTGCTTACCTTTAGTAACTTCAATGTTTGGTTCATGATTCAACCAATTCTGAATTGAAGTTTTAGAAGTAACCTTTCCTTAAGAAGTTACCATATGTGACACAATGCTTTATGAATTCCATGAATCACGAGCTTAGACAAGATGGAATGTTTGCTTTATTGATATAAATATATTGTAATACACTCATATGACATTTAGAGGTGAATGTCATAAGGTCTATCCTTGAAGTTTAAGAGAGGCTTTGATTCTGTGGAAATGTGTGTATTAAAAGATCTAATCCAACTCTAAAACTTCATATTGTGTGTCTACATGGGCATAGGCAATCAAAAGAAGGTAGAAAGAGCAGTATGATCAGAAGCAGAGGTTTGATAATATATGTTGTTCCTTGAAGATCATAGATATTTCAATTTGCTTTGGACTTAGTGTATGTGACCTAGAGTGACTTAGACCTAATCATCACTGGAAACTGCTTTACCCTCCAAAATTCCGAACTTTCAAATTCCCTTTTCTGAACACAATCTATGCCTCCACAGCACCACCCTCCAAATCTCCCTGTATGTGTTCTTCATGTATCACAAAAATATTTGATCCCTCTGTCTTTCATTGTCTTCTCAGTACATCATCTCTGGCTGTAGACATTTCAACAAAACACTTTTCTCTATTCTTAAATTTCTGATTCCCCTGATCTTTTGCTATTTCAGTGTTTCTAGTTTCTAATCCTAAATCACCCTCCAATGCTTGAGTTAAGGAGAAAGATGGAAGGAACTGCTTAGATAAAGTAGAGGTAGAGAACATAAGAGGTTTGTAACTTTGGATGAAAGTACACAAAAAGAGTCATGAACTGAATATTGAAGTTACTAAAGGCAAACACTGGAATGGGGATTACAGGGAAGACTAGGAACTTAATGATGAAATCACAGACTGAACAGCAACTTAGTAGATGAAAGAATGAGCTGCTTGAGATACCTCCACCTCACTCCATATCGTCCTACACAGTTAAATATAATAAATATAATCAATTTATATTCACACATATAAATGTCTACAGTAATTTTCTCCTTGAAGAAGCAGTATTAATAATCCAACTAAAAAGAAAAATGAAAAGATAAAATAGCTAAAACAGATATTTTTTCAATTTTGGGGGGGATAGGTCTGAATGAAAAGGCTATGGATCATGTAAAAAATAAATGAAATAAAGGTGATAACAAATAGCAACAAACAATTCATTTTAGTTTTACTTCTTCTTCCTGACCTTGACCACTCCACTCTATGGTACCACTTCATAGAGAAAACAATTTTAAAAAGAACAAAAATGTAAACCTGGATAATCCAAGAGAGCACCATTCTGTTTCACAAAGTCAGTTATTTACCATTGAATAAATGTATATATATGTACATAATATATAACATTTTATAGATCTAGTATATACAACATATATGTATAATATATATCATAGATATAATATAGATACATATGCCTAAATAGCATATATTCTCTGTGCATATATATATCCATGCACATAAATATGCAAATAGAATACATATGCTATATTAACAAATAAATGTGCATATCTATATATGAACACAAATCTTTACAGCATAAATGTGCATATATAGTATATTATGTACATGTTTCTATATATGTATATCTTCGTGTGTATATTTGTTTGTAAAGATATAACTATGTAGATAGATGATGTATATATGTGTGCATGTGTATAGTATGTGTATATAGTTATGTTTGCATGCATATTTGCATGGGGAGTTTCTTCTCTCTTCTATAGTTTTTAGAAACTTGAGATCATCTCTACATTAACATGAGGAAACTGTTTTGCCTTACATATATAACAAAATGTTATAAATGACAAAATAAAGTTTTAGTTATATAGAATTAAAGCTAGAAAAAGAAAGGATTTCTATCTTAGTTGTCTTTTCATATTCTCACTATTATTTAAAATGGGATATTTCATACCCTTTTAAAGTAGGCACCTGCTGAGTTAATTTGATTCTGAAGTGGAAAAGAAACATTTGCAATGGGGTACTTCAGGTAGATTAGAATAGTCTATAAAAAAAATGACTCATGAGCAGAGTAACTTTCTACCTTACTTGAAAATCAGAAGATTTTAAATACAGAAAACATTGCTTTTAGGACAAGTTTTGCTCCAAAAACTATACATGAATCATTAGATGATTATGTTGGCAGTAAAACTAGTCAGTAAAATTGATCTTCATCATGCATCTAATTCACTGAATATACTATATTTGGGAAAAATTGCTTAACCTATGCATTGAATTATTTTTCATGCTTATTTGAGTCACACAGATTCTAATTAAACTTGCAATTCAATCACCAAAATTTTCAATAAGCTTTTTATTGTAAATAGAGTTAATTTTCTGTTCTTTAAATTTGGTAACTAAATCTGTATTACTTTATTATCATTTTAGTGAGCCTTCTTCACCTTTTACTTGGACTACTCTAATATTCTCTTGGTGAATCTGTCTATCTCTTTCTACTTTTCCAATGTTTGTACATCTTACATACTACAGACAAACACTCAGATGTTTTATCCAATAACACAGGCTTTCTTAATATTTTGTAAGTAAATCTCTTTTTTTGCCTTTGGCTATTTTCTATATCTGTCCCCCATGTTTGAAATGCCTTCACTTTTCATTTCTGCCCTCTACTTTCCTTTTTCCCAACCCTCTTAATTCTAGTGTCTTGCTTTTTAACTATTTCCATTTATCCTACAGTAGCTTGTTAGTATTTTTTTTAGCTTTTTTTGTCTCTCCAGTTACATTGTGAGTTATTTGAAGGCAGGGACTAGCTTTTGTCTATTTGTAACCCTAGCACTTAGCACAATGCCTAGTCCATAGGAGGTGTTTTTTAAAAAATGCTTATTGGCTGATTGATCTATTGTATTGTCTAGCTAGAAATTGTATGAAAACTTTAAGAAGAGAAGAATAATATCATTGTTTTGACAAATCTTATTGTTTGATCTCACAGGGTGACATTTTTAAATTTTATCTACACATTTTTGGACCCTGTTGGGAACCTGTATCCCCTAAACACTGAGTAGTGGCAACCTGCTGTTTCAAGGGCTTTGAATCTGAGGCATCCTTAGTAGTACTGCAATTAACTCTCTTAATTCACCCATTATGTTTTTCTTCACTTTATTAACTTTAGGGGGCAACCACTGCACTTGATGATTCTGAATCATTAAAAGGTACTTATTGGGGAAATAATAAAAATAGATGTGTCTTAATGATGAGAAAAGAATAAAAGCAATTTGATTAAAACTTTTTTTTTTCAGTAGAAAGCAGTCTTTTGATCTGTAAGCCATATTTACCATTTATTCCCCCAAAATGGATGATTTGTTACATGAAAAAAAGAAAAAATTAAATTGTGCATTTTCCTTCATTAAAATCTTAAATCACTGTCTCCCTATGGCATGAAATTGACTCAGTTTTCTGATAGTAAGAGAGAAGAAAACAAGCTCTACCATATCCTACTAAACTAGAAAGGCTTTGAACATAGGTCAAGTGATAATTTTTTTGCTCATAAAACCAGCCAAGTTAAGTTTGAAGAAGTTAATCACTAAATTCACCTTCAGGTGATGCCATTTTTGACTATAAAAATTCTTGAAAACTGTCTAATAAGTTTTTAAGGTTTTACAGTTGGTATGATTAAAGAAACTTATATTCACTAGTGAAATCCTAGATTCTCAAAATTTGGGAGCATTTGACTCTGTAGCTTTTATGATAAACCATTTCCATTTCTTATGATATTTTAGCATAGTATACTCTCACTTTTTATCCTATTTTCCACAGAATTAGTAAGCAAGAAAAAATGTTTTAAATGCTATGAGTGAATTTAATTTATATATAACATTTTATTAATGAAATTAAATAGCTTTTTAAAAAGAGTAATTGCATTTTCTCCACCATTTTAATATCTATTCTTTGGATTGGATATATCTAACTATATATTTGTAATGTAAAAATAAATTGAAATATTCTCTATCTTTTCTATGTGATTTCTCTCACCTTTATTTAATTGATCTGAATTCTCTACAAAGTTTAGAAAATGTAAACAACAAGATTTGTTTTCCTTCCTACATGATTTTGTTCCCTTTCACAAACTCCTATCAAAAATTTTCTAATTAATCTAAATCTAATCTAATTATATTTAAAGTTCTAAAAGTTTCATACTTTGTTAAATATCTTATGAAAGCCATGAAGTTAAAATTTGAGAGATATCAAATTTATCCAGTCAATTTATTAGTTGTATGAATAGATTGTTGTTTTTAGGCCAAGTTTTCTTAATATAAAATGCATCTGTGCATAAAGGTATTTCTAAGCCCATACGCAGAGGTCTTCCACTTTTGTGGAAGCCTTTTAGAACCTGTATTTTGTTGAAATAGCCTTCAAGAACTTGAAGTCATCACTACAATAAAATGAGGTAACTTTTGATAAGAAAGAATGTGTTACCAGTTATGCAAAATCAAACATGAAAGGCTTTTTAAAGGAAGTAAAAAAGACTGTGAAGGAGAAATTGTATTCTATTGTCAAGATCTCATGCATTATTTCCCTTACTTCCTTCCATTATGATTGATCCACATTCTTGTTTTAGTTTACCTAACAAAGCCAGGGAAATAGTCTATGAAAATATTCTTCAGCTGTTTCATGAGAAAGATTTTATATATATATATATATATATGTAGAGAGAGAGAGAGAAACTCAGTGTCAGAGACATCTCCTAATTATGCAGACTATAGGATCTGTGATGCTAATTCTCTAAAAATGTACTTGTAAAACTATTAGCTGGAACCCTAAAATGAAATCTTTTTGAAAGGAAAAAAATATATGTAGGCATGCATTTAAATTTTTAACAAAATTTATATTGTATTTGGGGTTTATAAAATTAAGATTTGGAAGGAGAGAAGTATTTCATATAGTCACATTAATATATATATATATGGGGTGTATGTACATATGCGTTGTGTCCCACTTTCTAGAGCCCCCAAGTTGGGGTGCAAAAACATACTGTGCTTTCTGGAGCCCCTATGCTGGGGTGATTAAAACATTGTGTACTACTTTCTAGAGCCCCCAAATTGGGGTGACAAAATGTACTGTCTTAGAGGAGGAGTGATGAGGCAGGACTCCCAAGGATGGAGTTAAAATACAGAGTCCCTTTATTCCCATTTCTTTCCCTCTTATATACCCTAATATCCTTATATAACCAAAACAACACTGCACATGCACTAAGTATATACTGCACACATGGGACCACATAAATAACTTGTTACTGTATGTAATTTGTGACTTGGTATCACTCTTTACCACCTGGTATCACTCTGCTTCAATCACAACACAATCACCACCTCCTGACTTCTCAGGAAAGCTGAGAGCCCTTAGGGGAAATGGGGAGCTAAACCAGACATTGTCAGCAGGCTCTTAGGATCTTATACCTCATCCAGAGTTTCCCCACTATCTGTGGCCCTCTACATATATGTACATTTGTACAATTCTGCCTCTAGGATAATTCTCAGATATAGCTCAGTCATTGTAATTATTGTACTGAAAATTCCTTCCTAAGTCCAATAAGGACATATGAAATGGAAGAAATGATTTGAAAGCCACAGCTGAAGATTGAAATCCTATCTTGGTAATAATCAGAATATTATGAAAGTAGAAAATGAACCTGAGGCCCTTTTCAGTGCTCACTTGAAATAATTTTGCCACTGAAATTGCATAACATGAATTCACTGATAAGAAAAGAAATGAGATTTCAGTGAAATAAGCATCTCTAAATATGGTTTTTCCTACTGGTTTCAAATGGTATTAAGGAAAGATTCCCCTAAAGGGATATAACATGTGAAAAACATGGATGAATTGGGAAAAAATGCAAAACATGTATTGTAACAAAATAAGTCAAATATAAATAGTATTTTATTCTATCCATAGCAAAAATTTTATTCTTCATCACTGTAAGAATGATATTTGTTCAAGTTTTCCCTTAAAGGGAAATGTATTCACTGAGTGTGGGAAAAATGCCTCTCTGCTCCTCTTGAATTTTCATAGACTCAAAGACTGTTACTGCTGTGGAAAGAACTCCGAATTTAGAATGTAGAACCTAATTTGAGTCCTAGACCTGCCATTTTCTGATTCTGTTATCCTGGACAAGTTGCTTTATCTTTTTGAAGTTCAGTTTCCTAATCTGTTAAATGAGGATATTGGGTGAGATTGCCTATAAGGTCCCTTCTGGCTCTGAATCTATGTTCCTGTCATCTTACATATTCAGCTGCATCCTTTAAATCTGCTGAAGCATACTCATAGCATCCACCACCCCACGACCATTAGGGACTCTGATGCCCCCATGAATATGCTACTTCAGATACTTGGCCAAAGTGTCATACAGAATGGGAGGGTACTTAATTTTAAGGCAACTGAGTCTAGAAAATACGTAGATATTTTCTGGGAATCATTGTGACCTGTTTCATTTACCTCAAACTATTAAAGTCTACCCTTGTATTTTCTGAGTCTTATTAGACCTTCTGCTATTGCTTCTTTCACTTTAATGGGCCTTACCTTGCCATATAGGAAATGACTGGCTGCCCAGAATTACCTACAAACTCCAAGTAGTGTCATATCTTCCTTAATTCTGAAAGAGCATAAGACACACAGACTTGCATAAAGAATTAGTTACTAAACATACATGCATGCACACACACACACACACACACACACACACACACACACACACCCCAGACATTATTTAGCCTCAAGGACCTATATACTAATTAGAAGGTATTATATATAAATTAGCACATAAAAGATAAATATAGAGTGGATAGAAGGCAACCTTAGTGAGATTAGCATCAGGAAGTTAAGAAAGATGGGGGAGACAAGATGACCATTGCCAGGATCCCCAGGCTACTGAAATCATGCTATTACAGAGTTGACAATATCTCTGCCAAAATAGCAAGAATTTGACTAACACACCAGCACTATTTTGCTTAAATACTCTATCAGAAAAAAAACAACAAAAACAGAATGAAAGAAAATTGTTTAAATATACCAAAGTAAATACACAAGAGAGTCACTAACCAATTATACTTTTTAAAAATACATGTATAGTAGTAAAAGATGAATATGAAAGTATTTGTATAAGAACAGTGTCAAGTATTAAGATTTAGTAAGCAAAGACATCCAAGAAAACTATGTTAATTAAAAAGTAACGATCAAAGAAGATTTAGGGCAGTTGGCTGGGGTCAATGGAATTAAAAAGAATTTTCTGGAGCTATAACAGACCTCATAGTTTAACCCATCCATCTCATTTGTAGAAGAGGAAACTGAGGCACTAGGACTTTATGTGATTTGCCCATGTATAGAAAGTATAAGAGAGAATTTGAATCTAGATCCTCTAACTCCTTTGCCACACTTCTGTTCACTATTCTAAAGACAATTTAGCTTAATTATTCACACAGAAATTAAAGCAATTGTTGCCTTTTAAAAAGCACTATTTAAAAAACAAGAATAAATTTTAAAATTAATAAAATAAAGAAAAGCCATTTGTTATGATTTTAATAATGGTTAGATAAATGGCCTTGGGCATTTTAATGAGTATCATTAGTATTTATGAAGGGGATAAAACTTTAAATACTCATGGCATTTTGTTGATTACATTAGTATTAAGAGCAAATAAAAATGTAAATACTTATTTTGGTGATATGAAATAATACGGATGTAATCACTTATATGAATAAGTTATTTGTTGGGGGAGAAGTATTATATTATATTTACAAATGTAATGAACAAATGTTGAACAGGCAAATTAAAAAAAAAAAAAAACAAAAAAACCTGTACGAACTGATGCAAAGTGAAATGAGTGAACTAGAGGGAAAAACATTGTGCATATTATTAGCAATAGTGTGTGATGATTTGTCTCAGATCTTATTCAGTAACACAATGATCCAAGACAAGTAAAAAGGTATCATGAAAGAAAAAGCTATTCAAAACCAGATAAAGAACTAATGCACTCTGGATGCAGATTGAAGCATATTTTTTTCACTTCATTTTTTTCTCATGTTTTTCTCTCCTTTTGATCTGTTGTTGTTGTTGTTGTTGTTTTTTCTTTCACAATTGTGACTAATATAGACATATGTTTTACATATAAGGATATGTATAAACTAGATCAAAGTGTCTGCTTTCTTGGAAGAGGGGAGGGCATGGAGGGAAGGATGAGGAAAACTTTGGAACTCAAAATGCTTTCTGCATCCAGAGAGAACTATGGAGACTAAATGTGAATCAAAGCATGGTATCTCCACCTATTCGTTGCTGTTGTTTGTTTGCTTGTTTGTTAGTTTTTCTTTCTCGTGATTTTTTTTCCCCTTTGAGCTGATTTTTCTTACACAACACAACAAATATGGAAATATGTTTAAAAGAATTGCATATATTTAATCTATATCAGATTGCTTGATGTCTTAAGGACAAAGGAGGCTAAAGGAGGGAGAAAAATTTGGGATGCAAGTTTTGCAAAAATGAATGTCAAAAACTATTTTACATATATTTGGAAAAAAATACCATTTAAAAAGTTATCATATTTTTAAACAGCTATAATATGTATTCATTGTAGGGGGAACCAGTGATAAAATTCGAGGGGGAGGAATAAAAATATAATAATATCATAAAGCTTACATCTGAAAGAGAAACTAAAGGATTATGTTGCTCAATTTCCCTTTTTATAGATAAAGAAACAGAGACTCACATATGTTAAATAATTTGCCAGAATCATAGGGGTAGCAATCAGGATTTTAACCCAGAACTACAGGCACAAATTTAGCATTTCAGAAAAACTGGGTTTTAATATCATTTATGTAGATCTTTTGAGTTTGAACAAGTTATTTTGTTTTTTTAGACCTTCATTTCCTCAATTGTAAAATAAAGGGGTTGTACTAGATGATTTCTAAGAAAATAATAAAGATATTTCTGTAACATTTTCAGTTTTACAAAGTTCTTTACAAATATTCTGTTTTAACCTCACAACAACCTTGGGAATTAGATGTTATTATTATCCCCATTTAAGAGATGAAAAAAACTGAGATAGATAGAGGTAAAGTGATTTGCCCAGAATCATATAATCAGAAATTATCTAAGGCTAGATTTGAAGTAAAGTTGTTTTTTTTTTGGTTTTTTTTTTTATTCCAAGTCCAGTGTATTATCTACTATGCTACCTTTCTGTCTTTCAGTTTTCAAATATGAATAAAATATTGTGGCAAAAGGGCTCTTTAACATTTTTTACTCTTAATAGAAATGAAAGGTGAGTAACTTGAAGAAATGAAGTTTTTTAAAAAGGTAACAACTCAATGAATCTGGAATATCATATTTCTTCTATCCTGAATCTAAATATTTAAGGACTCCATCAACAGATACACATACATAGATTTGGGGACACACTAACTTACGTTTCTGTGAAGATGCTAATATGGAAAATTAGATTTGGGGTTTGTTTGTAAGTAGATAATTTGAAAAGCTCTTGGCTCTTGATGTTGGTAAATATATTATATTTCCTCCTTTATAAAAATCCATGTATCATTTATTACACACATTGGGTATGTGAGGGAAGCTCTCACCCATTCCCATTCTGAAAATGTGCCAGTTCTTTGGTGTATGAAATGGAAAGCTACAGTAGGTTATAAAAATATGATGGATGATTTAGGTGCCCATATTCAGCTGTAAGCAATAAACGCTGAGCTAGGCAGAAACTACTATAGGCAAAAACGCAAGTGATTTACTAGCAATTTAAAGCACATGAGATTTGTAATGCATGAGACCCTCAGGCCCATCACTTCTCTTCAGTAATGGGAAACAATATTTTGGTGAAAAATGACACATTTAATTTCAACCTTGTGTTGTAAAACATAAATGCAACCTTGTTTTGCTTTTATTTTACTTTTTTTTCTTCTAGAAAGTAACTGTGTATCTTATGGAAAAAATAAGTAACTCTTAAAGAAAGGGAAAACAAAACAGTATATTATTAGCAATATCTAGCTACAGACATTTGCCACCAGCTGAATGATCAGTGCTCCAAAGTGTTGTGATAATCCTATCAAGTTTACTTAAACAATTGGTTTTGACCGGGTTTCCCAAGGACTCTTCCTAATGTTTTACAATCCTTAATATTGGTAGTATTATTATTGTGTTTGGGTTGCTTGTTGTTGTTGTTTTTTGCATAGATATGTCTATCATGACTTCATAAGTACAGATGCATGAAACACTCTTTATTCCTCCAGACAAAAGAACTCTAGGAGGAAGAGAAATGATGGTGACTACTGCACTGAGTGTAGCATTGTAGTCTCAAAAGAGCATGAACTCAAGTCCCAGCTCCACAGATGACATATAGTGTGAATAACATTGTCTTTCTGAATCATATTTTATCTGTTTGTGAATATTGACCTACTTTGCAATTGCAATGGCAGAAATAAGCAAAACCTCTTTTAAGACATTTTAAAAATATATTCTACATTTCTAAGTGAATGCTAAATAATAATAATGATGAAATGAAAGGAAAAACAATGGTAAATTTTAAGCAGTGCAGATTTACCTTTCTAATTATGCACCGCTTGTATTTATTCTAAGTGTAATTAGATGGAGTCCATGTTCCTTTAATTAGAAAGTTAATTAGTCAGTGACCTCCTTTTCTGTCTTACGATCTTGGATTGGAAATGAAAGTAATTTACAAATCCCACTACATAAAATGTAGATAATATATATTTTTTTTTTTAACAAAATGAAAGAAGCAGGTATCTGACAAGTAATATGTGAATAACACTAGAGATAATAATGTGGCTTACAAGTCTGATGAATGGGTCTATTGAATGGATTAATCTACTTCTGGAAATGATTTCTTCTTCTTCCTTATGAAGAAATAAACCCAAAACTATTCTTTTCAGTACCTGAAAATAAGGAAGTTTGTATTGCAGGCAATTAACTTGTAAAATGGCTGTGGATCTAGAGCATTTCTATTGAGTTTTCTTGATAAAATCTCCCTCAAACTAACATCAGATATTGGCACAGAGAAAAGTCTAGTATAAACAGCTGGTGGCACTCAACCTCAGCAAAGGGCAGCAGTTTCCATATGAAGATAATTTTTTAAATTTCCTTTGTCATGTAAATTTTGTTGTTATTGTTTAGAAACCCTCCAATGATGGGACTGATTTGACCAAAGTTTGATTTATTTGAATAATGTTGAAATTCAAGAGTATCATCAATTGGATATGACTTCATTTGAAAGCATATTTTTGATGTTAGATAATATTAATACTGAACCCAATTAAGAAACTCATGCCTAATATAATGTTGTATTCACAGTAAGATGCTCAGTGCTTGGATGTAGATCGATGGAATTTAGTGCTACTTTCTATGACTTTTTTTTTTTTCTTCAGTATTTGGTTTTCAAACAAGAATTAAAGGAAGAAAGGAAAGATTAGGAAGAAGGAAGAAGGGAGATAAGGGGAGAAAATAGTAAACAAAACTGGATTATACAGTGACAATTGACATAATAATCTATTAAATGGTTACTTGCTGCTTAAGTAAATTAAGAAATACCAAACTTTTGGAGAGGTATTGAATTAAAAGTAATTCCTAATAAAGCAATAGCCAATTTGAGAACTGTTCCTACCTCGGGACAGCAGTACAGCAGAGGTCTCATAGTTTGCCATCATTGTGCCTGAAGTATCCCATCTATCTAATGCCACACATTCCTTTTTTACTTTCCTATCTACAGTTAACCTAGTTAAGATTTTAGGTTACTCTAAAAATATATTTAACTCAGAATATTTTCAAAAGACCACACATTTGTGACAATACTTTTTGTTGTTGTTGACAAGTTTAAGGATCGATGATATGGAGTTTGGGGCTACATTTCTTGTATGGTTTTATCTGAGAAAATATAACAGCTTTTTTGAGGAAAATAAAGGGAGGAATTCCAAACTAACCTAGGAAAAACTTTTGAAACATGTCCTCTTTGTGAATTAAGGACTTCCTATGCTTAGGTATTCTTAGTTTCTAGGTACTTAAAAAAAAAGTAAGCAATTTGCTTCTGACTTTTGTAAAATAGCATAGCCTTCTCTTGCTTTCATATTTATCAATCATCTGTCCATACTGTAGTAAATCAAGATAAGGCTCTCATATAATGCCAATCACACAATTCTAAATCATTTCTTGGTTCCATTCAAGACTTGTGAAGGTTTTATAATTTAGAGCCTGTGTGAAAAGCAGAATACCCAGCTAAGACAGCTTATTAGATTTCTGAACTTTATTTAGTGGAATGACCTCTGGTGGCACTCATAATATAAATTGGTTTTGAATTATTATTCAGGAAGCCTCGTTGTTGACCATGAATAGACAGACAGTTACGTAGCCAATTTATTATGAAGTAAATCCATTGTGACCTACTGCTTTTATAATGAAGGTTGTTCAAAGCATAACCCTATCACTTTTAACTTGAATGAACTAGTCACTGTCTCCACAAACTAAACTAAAAACATATTAGATACATTTTAAATTTTACTTTGCTGTTACTGTGAGGATTGTGTATTATATATAGGTAGCATAATCTCATATCCTGCACTTTTAAGGATTCTATCATTATCCCTCTATCCAATTAGGATTACCAACAAAGCTATTCAAGTTACTAAATAGAGAGAATTTTTCTTTTCTATTGTCATCCTTTTATCTCTTTAGGAACATACTTCTCCAATTTTTATATCTACCTTTAAGGTAGCTAGCCTCTTATTGGTGTTTTTAGTTGCTCAGGGTTTTCGACTATTGGCATCTCTCTTAGACCTATATTCTCTGATATTTACCAATTGTTACTAGTTCTTTTATGTTCCTTAGGATAAAAATGTTTATTTTTCTGAATCTCATGCATTTAGAGATTTGTTCAGGTAACAACTAGATTATCTGATAGACTTAATCCATATTAAAAGAATAGTCCATGCAATGGGTAACTGTATTACCTCTTGTGAGTTACTAATTAGCATATCTGTCATGATGGCCATTTTAAATCAATGGAGTGACTCTAATGGACTCATCCAGATGCCATTGATAAGCTCAAGTCAATAGATCCAAATGAACTCCTTTCTAAGGTAATGAAAAGACTACAAATATATTCTTTGAAAGTTTGTGAAGAATAAGAGAGGTTACAATAAAACTGGAGGACAGCAAATGCCTTAGCTTTTCAAAAAAGGAAGAGAATTATCAATGTGAGTTTTAATTCTTCCACTGGAAAACCATATAGAAATTTCACTTAAAATGACAGCTGGTAAAATATGTTTCATACAAGTCAGCATGGCTTCATCAATAATAAATTGTACCTATTGTGGCAGAGAAGAAGAATGTTATAGATATAGCATACCTTCAGCAAGAATGTGTAGAGTTCTTCACTCTATAAATAAACTTGTCCACTGTTCTTGTGGACAAAATGGAGAGATGTATTGGGTAGATTTAGAAGGGGTCGAATAGGCAAAATCAAAGAGCAGTCATTAATAGTGTTATTTGGGTGGTCTATAGTGAAGTGTCCAAGAGATCTGTTCTTGATCCTATTCTGTTCAGCATTGCTAAAGGTGAAGGCATAAATTGAATAGTTACTAAATTTTCAAATGACATCAAGTTGAGAGAAGTTAATGTGATATATGATGAACTCCAAAAAAGTCTTGACAGGCTGAGTTTAATAAGATGAAATTTAAAGTCCTGTATTTTTGTGCTCAAAATGTCATCTTCATAAGTTCACTGAAAATTAGATATGACTTGAAAACAATTTGTCTGGAAAACGTAACAGGAGCTATAGTTGACTAAAATCTTAATATAAATCAACAATATGACATGGCAATCAAAAAAGCTAATGCGATTAATCTTAAACTGTATTAAGAGAGGTATAATGTTCAAAATGCAAGAATTAATAGTTACATTGAATTCTGACCTGTTTAGGTCACATCTACAGTAAGTAAATATGAATTATTAATATTATAATTATATATATGTATTTGCATATATATATACACATATGTAAAAAAAATCCTTTGATCAGAGGTTTTATGAGCATCTATAAGTATATTTTAAAGAACCTATGAACGTGAATGAAAAATAATTACATATTTATTTCCAGTAATCGCTAACTGAAAATTTTGTATTTCCTTTAATTATTTAAAACATTATTTTGAGAAAGGATTCAGAGTTTAGCACATTTTACAAATGGGTCCATGACACAAAAATGTGAAGAATCTCTGGTCTGTCAAACATGAAATTCCCAGTTCACATGCAGCTCACAACACTTCTAAGCATGGCCTGAATCAAATTAAAATGTAATTGGGAAAAATTTAACAAAATAAATAATAATACAACAAAACAAAGATATTATTAATATGAGGTTTTCTAAGTTACTATGCAATTGTCAGGGTTCCTTATATATAATTTAGCCTAAGTCCCTATTTATGACAATTTATTTGATCTGCCCAAGATAAAACTTTGGTTTAGGTTTAATAGGAAAGAAAAGAGACAAACGGGAGAATTGGGGAACATGAATAAAATTATGTCAAATCAAGCTCAGTGTTGATCCTCCTTAAAGGAGTAGGTAATGGGTTTTTAGGTGATTGGTTGCCAGATTGAAGAGATGAAGGAACATCATTAATGGGATTAATTGACAATATTACTATTATACTATTTAGCCTACAAAAGTGCTGGAATCCTTAAAATGAATTGATATTCTAGGTCCAGAGAAGGCTAATCATAACACTCTCTTGCAGAGTCTAGCCATATTCTAAGGGTACTGAGGGGGTTTGTGTGCCTTTGTAATACCTTTAACTCAAGGCCCCATACATACTAAGATGCTTTCCTCAATATCAATTGCTAGTTAGATTTATTATCTCCCTTAACTTAGATTATAAATCATTAGATTGTAAGCCTTTTTAGGGCAAGTATTATCTTTTGTCATTTTTTAAATTCCTAGTTGTTAGCACAGTGCCTGATATAGTACACAGTTAATAAATACTTATTAAGCATTAATTGATCAAATCATTGAGTGACTCAGTAGTTAGCATCTTGGTAACATTTTACCAAGTTAACATCAATAAATTTTTATACATAAGAAATTTAGGTGGTAGTTAGTAGTGTAGTAGATAAAACATTGGACCTAGAATGGCTATGGATAGTGAGAGATGTAGAAAAATGTGACAATTTAGAGATGAAATGTGGACATGCATATTCCCTGTATGACTTTTTTTTATTTTAAATGGCTAAAAGATAAGCATATTGTTATATTATAATAGCAATGAGAGACAGGAGGCTAATGATAATATCTGAGTTAGAAATATAGATTTGAGAACTATTCCCATAAGATAGCTTTTTAAGACATGAAAATGAGTGAACACCTAGTATTCAATAGCTAAAAACAAAATTTTAATACCTGACAATGCCATTTCAGTGACACAAATATTTCCCTAAGGCAAATGCATACAGCAATATGTAGTACTTAAATCTATGGCTGTTTGGATTTTATCCTTGCAGTGACAACATTGCCATGCATCAAAGTGACAACAGCTTCCTTACCTTGTCTGCTAATGCCAGCATATCCCACTTCATTTCATGAAGTTGTTAAAGTAAAATATTCTTTAATTAAAGCAAAGGGACATTTCATTTTCTGTTGTTCCTAAATAATGTCTTTCCCAGGCATAGGATTTTGTAGTAATTTGATGTCTAGACCCTTTTCAGAGTTATTAAATTTGATAGCTACTACTTTTCTTAATATTCATTCTTCTTTCGTTGCCATCCACCTATTACAAGATCACTAGATAGAGAAGCAAGATAAGAATTATTTGCTTAGCATACTATCAAAACTTTTTTTTAGAGAAAAGAAGTACCTGTGGTTAATTTCATTTAAGACCCACTAGGTTGAACAAAGCATCTATTTTACTCTATAGCCAACATTTAATGTGTGTCCTTAAGAAGACTTTGGAGTACTGTGTCATTAAATAACCTAGAAAAATATCAACCAACAATACATATAAATAAGGTTTGATAGTTGCAATAATAGTTTTTTTGTCTGTTTTAAGTATTTAAAAATCATTAGTTTTGCTTTATTCCTGATGCCAGGAGCTCAAATTTTTGGTTAGGCAAATCATTATCAAGTAAAATGGAATGCTTTCTAATTTTCCTAATTTTTTTCCCTTTATCTAAGTTTTGCTCCAGTGCCTTATCCTGTCTCATTAAAGTTAACATCACCCCAAAACTTGATTTAAAAGTTTCCCCCATAAAAATTAAGAGGTTCTTCAAAGTTATAATTTTAGCTGTATTAATTGAGAGGACAAAGGGGAAGCTGGAGATTGAACTAACTATAAAATTTAAGGCAATTAAGTTTACCTCCCTGACCTTCAGCTTTTCCAACAAAATGAAAGTTGATTAAACAGCAATTTTTATTTCGAGGTCTGAAATTATTTTTAAGAATGTGTTTTGATAATGATTTCAACATCATTGAACATGTTCAACAACATTGAAATGTTTTCAATACATAGTGATCTAATGTATTTTATATACTGATCATTATTACCTTGATAAGGAATCAATATATTTCACTAGACAGATAAAGGGGTCCATGATATAAGAAAAAAGTAATAATCCCTTCTCTAGAGTCTATTCTTGCTCTGCAATTCAGTGACTGTAACTTTCATGCTAAGTGACAATAATGAACTAAAATTCAATTTCAAGATGGAAATGCATATTCACTATATGATTTTTTATTTTTAATGGCTAAAATATAAGTATATAGTTATATTATCCATGTTTCATCCTTCGCTGTTTCCAAATTATTAAAGGAGAAAATGATATACCTTTTCAGGAAGAAAAAAAAAAGTTTATAAATATCAGTCACACTATCCCCAAACCTGGATAGTAGATTGGAACAAATTACTATCAGGGAAGAAATTTATGCCTGAAAGATATTTAGCAAGGAAAGTGAAGCCATAACTGTGTAAAAGGGAAGAAGAAAAAATAAAGATTATAGGTACTGTTTGCTTATTTCCTTTGCTTATTTATTGAGAAATGACAGAATGGATCCTACTGGAAGTTTAGATGATCAGAGATAAGAATGTAGTTTCAAAAAGAAAGCGAATACTAAGATAATTCTTGCTTTGTCTCTTCATTGAAGCATATAGGAAAATAATTCCTTGACTACACAAATTATGGTATATAAATGCATTGGAATATTGCCTTACTATAGAAATACACATTCTCTGATGTATACAAACTAAGATCAGAAGCCATACAAAGTGGTGCAAATTGAAGCAAGCAGAATTACAACAACAACAACAAAAACACATCTATTTACACAATAGATACATAAAATGCAAATGGAAATAAAATAATGAAGAAACAATCAAAACTGAATGTTCTGAAATCATTAAGAACAAACTTGGCTCCAAAAACATCTAGGGAAGACATTTCACCCAATTCCTTTGTGGAATATGGCCCCATGACTTTGGGATATTGGATCTTACATAATATCTTTTCAATGCATTTACTAGTTTTTCTAAGGAAATTTTCTTCTTTTAAAAAGTATTCTTTGTTTTGGAGATGATGCCTCAACGTGAGGAAGAAGGAGAGGATTAAGAAGGAAAATAAGTAAAGTAAAATGAAGATATAAATTAAATTCTATTTTGAAATAAGAAAATTGAATTTACTAAGATTGCTAGATTATCAAAATGTTTTCGATATGCTTAAGAATCATTCAAAGGAAGGTTTATTGGAATATGCTTGGGTCATCTGACAAATTGATATTTTTCATAAGTCTAATGTAAGATGAATTTGTCACTACATGAATACAATATACAAAATCATAGAATTAAATAACATATAATTTTGTATATTTGTCTTAGGGGAACACTTATGTCAATAAATTGTGTCAATCACTAAAATAATGTTTTTATTGTTTGAATCTGTTTACCCATTCTTATGGCATCAAAAGCTACCAATATGTGGAGAGTTTTCAAACTATATTTCCAATCCTCAAGTCTTATCACGTTTCATATGCCTTATCAGTTATGTGTGACATTTATAAAGGTAAAAGTGAAAATATAAATAAAAATATGATGTTTGAAAAAGAGGCAAGAGTCAAAGATGATTGAAAGGTTATAAAGTGAGTGACTGGAAGGATGACAATGCCCTAATTAGATATGGAGAATTGAGATAGAAATGGGGAAGCTAAAGGAAAGATAATGAGTTCTCTTTAGAATATATTTGAGATATCCTTGGAACATGTAACTAGAGATGTCCAATAGAATTCAAGTGATATAGGACCATATGTCAGGAGAGAGAATGACTGCATAAATAAATATAGAAGCTCCTTTCATAAAGCAAATAACTGAGAGTTGATGAAATCACAAAAAAAGAAGGATGAGAATATTCCAATTAGGTAATAAGACATAGTTAATAATCCATCAAAAAAAGAATAAATACCTATTATATGACAAGCATTTTTTTACAAACATTATTGTTTGATGCTTACAACAATCCTGTGAGATAGATGCTATCATTATCCTCATTTTATAGTAACAAAAATGAGATAGACGTTAAGTGACAAGGTCACATGACTAGTATCTGAGGTTAGATGTGAATGCAGGTTTTGCTGAATCCAATGTCAATGTTCTATCAACATTAATATCAATGATTTTCTCCAAGAAGAGTGAAAAAGAGAAGCAATATATATTGTGTTATAAATAGGAAGAGAATGAGAAGGCAGCAAGGTCATGAAAACCCAACAAAGAGAGTATAACAGTAGAATCAAGCTTTGCTATCTTATAGTTAAATATTTTGAGCCCTATTTTCATTCTCTGATAGAAATGCCTTCCAATAAAATTTAAATTTTCAAAAATTTTCAAGTAGCTATGTAGATAATAATAAATAAATAAGGATAATTGCATAGGCTTCAACAAATTAAAAAAAATAAATCTCTGTATTTCTTGTTCAAAGATGGATTGTTTAATTGTTTGGCGAGACCCTAGTATAAAAATCATCATCAGATAATTACACATCTACCCCATTTTTAAAGCACAAAACAACCAGCTCTATGTAACAACTCCAAAATGAGGTGATGCTCCCAATTGCCACTTTAGAAGATATTTCAGCAGCTAGAATATCATATTTCCGATTAAACCAGAACAACTAGTTTTCTCTATCTACACTATCATTATTTATGTTTTTCTGTTGTATTCAAAGGGGCTATTAATTTTTGTTTTGGACCATTAGCAGACATTCTAAAAATGGGTTAGAAAGCAAATGAGAATGAAAATGTCAGTCACTAATTCACCAACATTGAAGAAGAATTCTAAAACTGTGTTCAAATGAGAGAATGATTATTTACTTCATACATGCTTCCTACTATTCAGAGGAATCATTGGCAAATGGCATTCAAACACTAATAAAAGAATTTCATTTCTACTTCTTATCCAGGAACCCAAAATATTTTCCCTTCTCTAGATATTATCATGAAATATTTGACTTTTAGTAAACATTTTCTTGAAGATCATCTATTATAAACTCTTCATTTATCAAAAAATAATTGCTTAATAAATCTTTTATTTAACAAATATCTTATTCATCAAAATGAGTAGATTGATTTGATAAAAGGCACCTAATATGTTAAAATAGCTTATAATCATCTGGGGTGCTGCTTTTTCTTGTTTATCAGCAAATAAAAGTTAAGCTTCATAAGGAGGAAAAAAATGACATTTTTCAATAAAAAATTTCATTTTGTAGTATTTTACAAAAATCACAGCTTTCTATCAGCATTTTATTCTTTCATGTTTCTTTTCATCAAGAGAACTACATAATCCATAGTTGAAAAATCTCTTATCTAAACATAATTGAAAATAACATTAATAGAATAGCAAAAAATGTTCATTTTACCAGGTACCACACAAGCTATTAATACTAGTAGTATTCATGATTATAATTTCTCCATGCCTTTCCTTTTTTGTTTAGTTTTTGGGAATGTTTGGTCAAAGATTTTCTTTTAAAGTTCTTTCATTCTCTTAGAATCTTAGTATCAATGACAAGCGATCTATTAAGTCATGCATTTTTATAAGAAGTTCAAACTTTTTGTATCATGGACAACTTTAAAGACTTGCTGGAGTCAATAGATTCCTCAGAATATCTAAAATGCTTAAAATAAAATAGATGAGATTACAAAGGAAAATAATCATATTGATATAGCATTAATCAGATTTCTAAAGCAAATTCAGGGACATCAAGTTAAAATCACTTATCTATATTTATACTATATTCCTAAATTTTGTTTACTTTCTCTTGATCAATTTATTCAGGGGTCATTTATTCATAAATAGAGAATTGGCAGGGATCTGTAAGATCATCTATTTTAATCATCTATTTTAGAAACATTGCATATTTGGTACAAATAATTTGTTTTTCTTTTCCCTTTTATTAAAGAGATAGGAATAGAAAGTGATTTGGAATGTTGTGATCACTCTCAGGTGAAGTCACTGTATTGGCAGGTAGATGGAGTAGTGGTTAGAACTAGGTCTGGAGTTAGGAAGATATAAAATTACTTGGCCTCAGAAATTTATTAGCTGTATGACACTGGGCAAGTCATTCAATCACTGCTCATTTCAGTTTCTTGAATTATAAAATGGGGATAATAACAGCACCTCCTTTTCAAGGATATTGTGAAATTCAAATGAAAAGACATTTGTAAAACTTCCTGGCACATAGTAGGTACTACATAGATGCTCAAACTCTGCTCTGCCCCATTTTGTTAGTTTTATTTAATTGTTTTACTTTTTTACAAGAAATCTCTTGGATCATGGAAGTAATCTGGAAATGTTTATTATGTAAAATAAAATGTTAATAAAACTGTTTAAGGAAAGAAAATCATGACCTACAAGAGTTAGTTAATTCTCCAAATTCAAAGAGAGTAAGTGTCAAAATTGGCTAGGAAATCAAAGGCTAGGAATCTGGCTAAAGAAACAGTGAATTTTATGAAAATTTAGTCTTGCTGGGTAAGCAATGTACTTCCTTTTTTTTTTTTTTTTTTTTGGTCATACTTGTTACCAAAAAATGTCTTTATAGAAGTAGTATACCAACCATCACTTGTAACTAGTGACACTGATTTTCTGAATATCTGGTAAAATTTAAAAAAAAACCCACAAGATGTAAACATATATACACACACACACAAAAAAAAAAAAAAAAAAAAAAACTCCCAATATCTCATGTTCTATGCACTCAAAAATGCTTGACTAAAATAATCATAAGAAAAGTTTTTCAAAAAAATCAAATGAAGGTGTCCTAGCTGTACCTGATCTAGAACTATATTATAAAGCAGCAGTCACCAAAACCATTGGTATTGGCTAAGAAATAGACTAGTTGATCAGTGGAATAGGTTAGGTTCACAGGACAAGATAGTGAATAAAAATAGCAATCTAGTGTTTGACAAACTCAAAGATCCCAACTTCTGGGACAAGAATTCATTATTTGACAAAAACTGCTGGGAAAATTGGAAATTAGTATGGCAGAAATTAGGCATGGACCCACATTTAACACCACATACTAAGATAAGATCAAAATGGGTCCAAGATTTAGGCATAAAGAATGAAATCATAAATAAATTAGAGGAACATGGGATGGTTTACCTCTCGGACTTGTGGAGGAGGAAGGAGTTTGTGTCTAAAGGAGAACTAGAGATCATTGTTGATCACAAAATAGAAAATTTTGATTACATCAAATTAAAAAGCTTTTGCACAAACAAAACTAATACAAACAAGATTAGAAGGGAAGTAACAAATTGGGAAATTTGATGGACAAAATCAGCTACACCCAGAAAAGGAACATTGGGAAATGAGTGTAAACTGTTAGCATTTTTTTGTTTTTCTTCCCAGGTTATTTTTTACCTTCCAAATTCAATTCTTCCTTTGCAACAACAACAGAATTTGGTTCTGCACATATATATTGTACCTAGGATATTCTATAAGATTTATAATATGTATGGGAATGCCTGCCATCTAGGGGAAGGGGTGGAGGGAAGTAGGGGAAAATTCGGAACAGAAGGGAGTACAAGGGATAATGTTGTATTAATTATTATTAATATCAATAATGATAATATATATCAATTATTCAGAATATTGCCTTAAGATACAGGGTCCTTCAGTACTTCTCCCCTTCCCTTCTACTTGCTGATCTGAGAAAAGAAGGAGGCTTCAGTTGGTCATTTGTTCTCAAAGCAGAATGAAATACCCTGATTTTATAACCCCACTAACCTCTCATCTATCAAGGGCAATAGGTGATGAAGAAAAGAAATCTCATTCCTTTTTTGCTATTATTCCCATCTTATGGATTCTAACTCTATATTTCCCTAAAACTGCTTGGGCTCTATTATGTCACTTTACAACCACTGACATAAAATAGAGAATCATTCATCAAAAATTAGTTAAGTTCTTCTTTTTATTAGCCTCTGTTCTTGGCAAAGAGATAATTACTAAGATAAAAATGAATCAATTTCTGCCCTCATGGAACTTAAATTCTAAAGAAGTATATGTGCTATATATATAGGTGAGTTTGACTGCATTGCTTCTGACATTCTGAAGGACCATATTTTTTTTTAAAGTAATTCTGCCAACTGCAGTAGCTTTGAGCAATAGGAATTGGAGATGGAAGGGAAAAAGGAAATAAACTCATGTCAGCAAACCTTTCACAGTACTCCAATACAGTCTACATTGAATTTTTTTTTAACAATGCAGAAGACTAGCAATTTTTAGAAGGGAGAAAGGTGAGTTAGACAGAATTTTCAGTAGGGCTGGTTCACACAGTCATTTCTCCGAACTATTTATCTTTTTCGCTTGTCATCATTTCTTCATCTAAATACTTCTAAACATGTGTGCTTAGTAGCAGTGCCATGTGCTGAACCCGAAATGTAACATTCCTGTTCCTTGTCTCCCTGTCCTAATGAAACTGATTATATTCACTGTTTTATAATGTTCATCCTATTAGGATAAGGAAATTCATTGGCTACCAAGCACAGCCTTATGTTCATGTTCTTATCATTAGCCCTGCTCAAGTATGGAGCTGTCAGCATTTTCCTACTAAATGCTGCTTTCAGGGGTTTGCAATTCAGCCATAAAAATTAGCTGCAGGCTGAAACTTGACACATAAAGTCCAAACCCAAGAGAAAAATTTTATTACGTTTTTAAACAGAGAGAGAGAAATAAATTTGATCATTATAAAGGCATAAAATCATTGTACTGAACTTTCTCTGGGTTTTTTTTTTTTCTGTTCTTGTCTATTTCAAGATTTCCTTGCAACTCCTCTTTCCTCTTCTGTCCTATATGTTTACTCCAGAGAAATCCTAAAGATTCCACAATTCACCTATTCTATATCATATAAAGTTATATCTTCTCTGTATACCCCAGTCTAGACCGAGAGAGTCTTGGGAGCCTCAGTTCTTCCATGGAAGATATGGTTATTAGTAGCATATTATGATCACTTTTGAATTTATAATAGGAATCTAGAGAATTCTTCATACAGCAATATGGTTTACTGCCCTGAGCCTCACCTGCAATTGAGAAAGTTCTGAAGTCTGTCCTTTATATCAGTAATTGCTGTACAAGGTTGAACTGTGGAAGTGCAATTAACATTGTACAATCAAAAACCTCCTTATGGATCTAGTCATGTTTTCTGCTCTTCATTACCTTTGAACGTTCAGTCTTTATTCAGATAAACTTGGTGAGATATAGAAATTTATAAATTAACATAAGGAAAAAAGGTTCTAAAGTCCCCAAGTGTTATTTTTTCCTTGAGGGGATATGACAAAAATAAACATGGTGTGTGTGTGTGTGTGTGTGTGTGTGTGTGTGTAAGAAGAGAGAGGAAGAGAGAAAAAGAGAGGAAGGAGTAAGAGAGACAGAGAAAAAGAGAGAGAGAGAGAGAAAGAAAGAAAGAAAGAAAGAAAGAAAGAAAGAAAGAAAGAAAGAAAGAAAGAAAGAAAGAAAGAAAGGAAGGAAGGAAGGAAGGAAGGAAGGAAGGAAGGAAGGAAGGAAGGAAGGAAGGAAGGAAGGAAGGAAGGAAGGAAGGAAGGAAGGAAGGAAGGAAGGAAGGAAGAAAGGAAGGAAGAAAGGAAGGAAGAAAAAGAAAGGAAGAAAGAAAAAAAGAAAGGAAGGAAGGAAGGAAGAAAGAAAGAAAGAGAAAGAAAGAAAGAAAGAAAGAAAGAAAGAAAGAAAGAAAGAAAGAAAGAAAGAAAGAAAGAAAGAAAGAGAAAGAAAGAAAGAGAAAGAAAAGAAAGAAAGAAAGAAAGAAAGAAAGAAAGAAAGAAAGAAAGAAAGAAAGAAAGAAAGAAAGAAAGAAAGAAAGAAAGAAAGAAAGAAAGAAAGAAAGAAAAAGAAAGAAAGAAAGAAAGAAAGAAAGAAAGAAAGAAAGAAAGAAAGAAAGAAAGAAAGAAAGAAAGAAAGAAAGAAAGAAAGAAAGAAAGAAAGAAAGAAAGAAAGAAAGAAAGGAGGGAGGAAGGGAGGGAGGAAGGGAGGGAAGAAGATAGAGGAATGGGGAAAAGAGACAGGGAGGGAGAGGAAGAGAAGGAAGGAAGGTGTGGAGAGGGAGAGAGAAAAGGTCTATAACCTCTCCCATTTCTCACTCATTTTACTAATATGTTTCATCAGCCTGAAGATGGGCCAAATCTATAGGAGGATTTCCCTTTCCTTTTCCCAAATACCTTATCTGTGATTAACTTCCACTCATAATCTATATGTGTTATACTTATATTCTATTCCTCTATTAAAATGGATGCTGTTTGTAGAGAAGTACACAGTTTTTGTCTTTATCCTTAATGCTTAGTCCTAGTGCTGGTAAGTGTTTAAGCTGTAGCACCATACTTTGGCTAATTATTTTCACACAGAACAGTCTAGAGGCCTGGATCAGACTTGGGAAAGGAGGAATGAATAAACTCTGGAGAGTGGAGATAGTAGAAAATTTGGTCTGGAAAGCTGCTGCTTTAGTATACCTGGAATTGTCATTCATGCCTGCCCCTTTGCTTCTGACCAAAGGTGAGCTGTTCTTTCTCTGATTGCCAGCCTCAAATGCATGTCACTTAATTCCCCTTTTATCTCAACTCTTCCTTTTTCACCATCTCACCAAAACCTAACACCAGATCCTATTGCCATAGTCATAACTCTCCCAAATCTAGGCTTATAGAATAATAATTGCACTGCTTCAAGGGAAATATGGCCTACTCCTTCGGAGAAACAGAATCTAAAGCAAAGTCTGGCCTTGGGATTCAATTATTTATTATTATCTTTTTCTTGTATCTGTAGTTTCAGAGAGTAGTGCAATGCTAACTATATAGTATGTTCTTGATAAATGCTTGTTGATTGATCGATTAAGTTTTTGGATAATAAATTCCCATCCCAATCACTAGTCTTATTTAATCAGGTATTTTGATCTACCAATTTAATTTCAGAAATATGTAATTCATAATTGTTAAAGATCATGCCTAAGTAAAGGGGCAGGTCTGTCAAGTCCGAACTGGCTCCCTGGAGGTCTCAGAATCATCCAGAGTCAGAATAAGCAAAAGTCTTTGGTCTTTAGATGGAGAAGTGAAGAAGATGGACAAAACTGCCAGGAGTTTTGTCAAGGATCCTTCCTTGATTCTAGAGTCCAGAATCTCCACACTTTTCTCCTTCTCTTTCTGGTGAAGTTCTCTGCCTCTCTTACTCCACACCCTTATCCTTACCTACAATTCTCTTAACACCAAGCATTGAGCTAGCATCAACTGTGAGAAGAGAAATTCCAAACATATGTTAATAGAGTTATTGTCCAATAGGTAATTAGCCTTAAGTGCTCCGCAGTCTGATTCAAGCATTCCTTTTAAGAGTTTCAGCCCTTTATACAGGTCAATTCTGCAAGAGCCTTCACAGCTGTGAATCACAACACTTGAAGGAGTTGCAAAGCAAGGTGTTCCTTGTGGATTGGGAATGAAATAAATTGGAGGGAAGAGGAGAGAGGTCAGAGAACAGCAACTGCTTCTCAGTAGCCTTGTATCATCATCATAATCATCATCTTCATCATCTTCATCATCCTCTCACATGAAGAGATCCATTCTACAGGGCTGAGTTAGACCTCCAGCAGCCACTGGCAGGTGGCTCCCATATCACAACAAATAATAATGTCTTTACAGTAATAATGTTAGAAAGAAATTGTGGTATAGCAGAAAGTGAAGGATTTGGGTCCAAAGTAATTGAGTCTGAATTCTGATACAGCTTTACACGATGCAGAGGGCAACTTCTGGCTCCAACTGGACTAGAGTACTTTTTTTCTTCAAAAGGAGCTCTTACCTGTGACCTCATGTATGCAGATGGGATTCAGTACTTTGCAAGCTTGCTTCCAAAAGAGAAAGGAATAAGACTCTTTTTCTAAAACTTTATTTTAACAATTTTTAAATATTTCTTTACAGATTCGTAGGATTGTTATTCATGGCTTAAACTTGGATTGTGCCTATAGTTTCTCCAAGACGAGTAGGAAGTTAATAGTAGAGTAGAAAAGTAATAAATATTATTGCTTCTACCATAAAAATGGTTTAGAGTGCAAAACACTCACAAGAAAACACTGACAAAGACTTAAATGTGAAGCAAAAATGTATAACTACTATCTTACTATCTCAATTGGTTTATACTTAACATATCAAAATATGAGATGTTTATAAAAGGGAAGAATTGTCATTTAACTTTATTTTTTGCTTTATTCTGACTGAAGAATCCAATAGCTTCAGAACATCTCAATTCCATGTGCTTGTTCCCAAGATTAGAAATATCCATTAGGATTACTGCTCATTCATCTGTGCTCAGCCAAATAAACATAAAGCATCCAGGTTTAGCTCACCTAGAGGAGCTCCCTTCTCTGTTGGCCATATGCAGTCAGTTATGATTTCTTCCAAAGCCCTTTCCTACCCTATATTGGAAGTCCCAAAGAAAATTCCAATTAGCATACTATAAATGAAGTAAATGGAGAAAGTATGAAAGGCAAAATCATTCCTATTAAGATTCTCTTAATGAAGTAAGTGCTCTTTCTATCTCCATGATGAATTCTTTTGATATCCCCTCCTCTGCTGCCACCTGGGGATGAAGGGATTGATGCTTACTCTCAAAATGCCCAGTATTTCAATCTTGATTCAGAGTATGTAACCCAAAAAAAATCCTTGTATAAAAGAAATAATTTGCCAGGGCAAATGCATGACTAGATTGGGCCCAGCTACAAGAGTAGCACATGTGGCACTCCACATATGTACCATGAAATGCACTATAACCAGAGTCAATAATGGCAGGAGATAGAGAAAATCCTTTAATTTAGAGGATGAGTTTCCCCAGGACTGAAATGAGTGTGCATTGACTGATGGTTTCAAAAGTAAGCTTTCTTTAGAGGAAGACGACAATTGACCTAACCTCCATGGTCCCAGCAATAGATCCATGTCTTGTTACAGTATAATCTTTCTGCACCTTCATCTCACCTTTAAAATAAGGAAGGAAAATTAAATAATTTCTGAATTGTTTTCTACCTCTAAATCTCCAATGTTATGAAGAGGAAAGTTCTATCCATTTTATAGTGGGGGAAATTAACTTCAATTTCACCCATAGAGATGGAAATTTGAATTAAATATATTTTTTTTTGCTATTCACTTTGGTAACTCCCTCTTATGAGCTGGGAAAGGGAATTCATTATCATACAAAATGCTGATTCATGTCTGGTGTAACATTCATAATAGATATTCCCAAACTGAGTGCAGAGCTTCATATTTTCTATCTTAGAGATGATCAATTATTGTACAAATATTGCTTATTTTAAAATTTCTTTATTATACATTTTTGAAAAGCTCTTTCTTCTTGTGCCAAAGGATTGATGACTAAGTTCACAGTAATCAAATTTAGGACCATAATTGTTTTACTGCATTATTCTTCAGAATGAAATTTTGCATATTAAGAGGTTAATATAACATGGATAGAAAAGCACTTGCAAACTTTTATCAATGAAAGGTGGAAAAAGAAAAAGTAATAAAACTTTAGCAATAAATAAATTATATCTTCTTTCCAATTTCAATTACCAATTAGATGGGCATTTCCAAACTAGGCAAATAGCTTAAGTTGACAACTTAAGATAAAAAATAAAGCTAATATTTTAATTAATATTACATTGCTCTTAATATGAATCAATAAATAAAAAGCCTTGAACCAAACTTATTAATTTTACTCTATGTTAGAAGTGATCTACTAGCAACAAAATCACTATCTTTAACCTCTGGCTTTCAGTTTAAATTTTTAGAACATTTTTGTTCTGCTTGATACATATGTGACCTTGATCAGATCACTTAAATTTTCTGTTTCAGTTTGCTCAGCTGACAGTCCTTAGGATGATTTTTAAGATCTCTTACAGCTCTAAATCTAGCTTCTGTAATGTCCACTCCAGGAAGGTTGTGGGATACATAATGCCAGAGATATTAAAAGAAAACAGTAGATTTACCTGATCATGGAATTCTGACTATTTAGCGTAAGGGGGAGTCCTAAATAATAGTTCTCAAATATTTCTTTTAGGTCATTTAAAAATAATGATTATGATGCTGCCATAAATAATTCAATTCTATAAATATTTGCTGACCTATTATTATGTGTTTAGTCCTATAGTGGTCACTGAAAAGCTAAAAATAAATAAAAATTTAAAAAATAAGATAAAAATACATTTCCCCAGTGATATAAGGTATACCTAAGAAATACTAGAAACCTATAAACAATTGTAGAATACAGATGTTATTTATGTTATTATACAACATATAATGCGACCATTACTAAGACTATAAAACTAAAAATAAAAGTAAAACATCAAGTTTAAAAGTTCAAACTTTTATCATCTGTTATATTAGGTATTTTTAATTCTAGTTTCATGCCATTAATGTAATGTTAGATCTCAGAATATACAGATTCTCAGGACAGAATTTAACATCATTGTCCCAATCTCCCCTCTCTAACCTTAATGTCCTTCCCTTTACTTCAGAGTCAAGGCCCATTTCATTCCAACCAAACTTGTTATTGAGAAGGATATTCTGTCAGTAGATATTTTCTAAATTTGTACTTTTTATGATGCCCAGGTTTACTTATTTTTTGAATTTTATATTTAAAGCTGAGATGGAAAACTTTCATTCCTCATAAAAGAATTCCAAGTCCTTTTTAAGGGATGCTTATTCACCCTGAGTGTCCACCTTCACCCACTCTCATCTCTCACTCCAAGAAATAGAATGGACAATGGCTCAAACTTGGTCAGAACCATCTAAGCAAATGTTCCAAGGTGAGGGTAACTGACAGGTCTCATACCCATTGGTGAGTTAAAGGCAAGTCTACACCAAGTATGTGAAGACTTCCACCCAGCAGAATGGATGGATGAGAAAAAGATGTTTCAATGAGCAGGAAAGCAGTTAAAGCAAAAGCTGTGGAGCTTCCAGAGGTAGTCAGACATTCAAGAGGCTAAGGTCTTTCCCTGCATCCCAGAATCACCAG
Organism: Sminthopsis crassicaudata; assembly: GCF_048593235.1. Lineage (NCBI taxonomy): Eukaryota > Metazoa > Chordata > Mammalia > Dasyuromorphia > Dasyuridae > Sminthopsis > Sminthopsis crassicaudata. Next base: position 288,271,912 of record NC_133619.1, on the reverse strand, counting down.
TCATCCTGACTTTTGTCTTGCACTTTGTTGACTCTGGAAGAGAGAATGAGGCTGATAACTTGGTATGACTCTGTCTCACTTAAATCCAATTTACACATGAGTCAAGACATCGTGATGTCATTGTTCCTCTTTGAAATGAAGTGCAGGGTTAGCTAGGTGTCGAAGTGGATAGAGCACCAGCCTTGAATTCAGGAGGACCCCAGTTCAAATCTGGTCTCAGACACTTAACACTTCCTAGCTGTGTGACCCTGGGCAAGTCACTTAACCCCAGCCTCAGGGGAAAAAAAAAAAGAAGTGTAAACAGCATTTGCCACAATATTATAACGGGTTTGGTCCAAATAAGAATATTGCTAAATATAATTGGTTACCTAGAAAATCTGCTGTGGAGATAAGGTGAAGGAAAAGAAATAGCACCTACTATGTGCTAGGCACATGTGCTAAGAACTTTTTAAAATAAATATCATCCTGGGGCAGGTGAATGGGACAGTGGATGGAGCATTGGTCCTTGAATCAACAAGATCCGAGTTCAAATGTGGCCTTAGACTGACTTACTGGCTATGTGATCCTGAGCAAGTCAGTTTACTCTAATTACCTTGCAAACAAACCATACAAATAAATGAGTGAATAAATAAATAAAATACTACTACATTTGATTCTTACAACCCCTCCAATTAAATGCTATTATTACTCCTATTTTACATTTGAAGAAACTGAGCCAAACTGATTATTTGACTTGGCCAGGGTCACACAGCTATTAAGGGACTGAAGCCAGATTATCCTGACTCCAGGCCCAGCATTATTCCACTAGCTACCTCAGTCAACAGGTAGACAAAGAAGTAGACTTAGTGCCAGAAATAAAGCTCTTATTCCCAGCTCTGCTACTTATTAACTGTATAACCTTAGGCAAGCAATTCACTTCATAAGTCAATTTTCCCTTTATTAAAACAAAGGGGTTGGATTACATGATTGCTAAGGTCCCTTCCAGCTCTAAAATACTATCATTCCTATGAAAATTGATTGTTTAATTAGAACCTTGGCTTTAATTAAGTTAAGAAATGATATGAACTTCATGTGAAATTCATTTTGAACAATGAAAGAGACATCACTAGAATTATCTACTGTAGATGGTATCAGTTACTTCAAAAACTTATTTAATAGAATCAACTATTTTACCAAATACAGTTATAGTCTAAGCCTGGACTAACAGAGTATATAAACAAGGTTGTTGATCATAATGATTGATAGGTAATGATTTTAAGAAAAGGTCTCTTGTTCACACAGAATAAAGGAAAGCCTATTATATAGTACTGGGAAAAAATAATCTCAGCTCAAATTAAAAGCCTTTAGGCAAAAAAAATTAGCTATTCCTTTTATGAGAAAGTCTTGGTCAGTTAATTATCCTTGCAGCTTCCATAGGAGGGAATGGTTAAAAAAAAAAAAAGAAAGAAAAGAAAAAGCTGAGTACAAAGAAAGAATGTAGTATTGATATCGTTTATTATAAAAGACTCTTAACTGCACGCAAGGGTGAAGTAGGAATTTTACATTAATTCTGAGTAGCTACTGATAACACCTCAGAGGGTTTGCTTGTAGTGAAATGCCATCATTAAATACTGTTTCCCATTATCTCCTGCCTCTCCACATGGACATACAATTAAGTTGGGATATTGGGTGGCAGTCTGATAGACAAGCATGATTGGGAATGTTTATCACCAATGTTTTCACAGTCATTTGGAACTGGGCAAAGGATAAATGCTTTTTTTGTGCCAAAAATGGAATATCGGATTTTATTCTACTAAAATGAAGGTGAATATAATTACTTAGATTTGGCTTCTAGGATTTTAGTTCTAGAAATCTTCTGTTCAAATACACCATTGCTTTATCAGTTAGCTTTTGTGAATGTCACTGAAATTGAAAATAGAAAAATAGAATATCAGTGAAGGCAGCTTAATCCACAAAGTAGCTCAACCCCACATGGCTAACCTGTTTTGGTTGAGGCAAAAAAAAAAAAAAAAGGGGGGGGGGAATCACATTTATGTTTTTTTGTTTTGTTTTGTTTTGTTTTTACTGCATGCTAGAAAGTTTACAAAAATACAATGCTTTTCCCTCGTTTAGTTTTATTTCCTCTTGCTGGAATGCCTTTCCACTCACACTACCCCTTCATTCTAACAGAAAAGAACCATGCTCATTGCTCCTTTCTCTTTTTTTTTTCCTACATTTCCCCTTCTACTGTCCCTAACTCTTTCAATTCCCTATTCACAATTAATGAAGAGGAAAGCTAGTAATGGTCAGTTCCTTATTTTTGCCTATATTTAGTATTTATTCAACAAAACTGTTTGCCCTGATGTGGGGCAAGGCAAGGATACAGGCACTTTAGGGACCTGATTGCTAACAATTCCTTCATATGTTTTCTTATACAAAAGTGGAATGCAGAGTTTCTGCCCTCACAGAGTGCAGTCTAATGGGGAAAATAAGATATAGATCTAGATATACAAATATATATGCAAATATAAATATACAAAATTCCTGTTATATTTATTTTTTCATCAAAATTATCTCAGAATGTATAATTTTAATTGTATGAAAATAAGATAACATTTTTTAAAGACAATCTCATCATTTATAATTAAAAATGAAGAAAGAAAATATTTGGGGAGATAAGTCTCAATTCCAAAATTCTCATAGCAGCTAACAGCATTGATTTCACTCCCTGGATACTGACTTTTTTTTTTTTTTTTTTCCAAATGCAACTTCTTACCATCTTGATAAAACTTCTTGCTTTTCATGAATAGGCATAGCCAGAGGGATTCCCTTCTGTGTTTCTGGTACATATGCATCTGCCAACCAATTAATAGCTCATTAATCCATCATTCAAGGTGTTAATTGGTTGGCAGATGCATTTGAATTGGAAACACAGAAGGGAGTCTCTCTAGTCCTACCTGTTTTCGAAGGTAGGAAGACCCCAAAAAATAACTTAGAACAAAGTGCAATCTTGTCATCCCAAAAGTATAAAAGAAAAATATAGCATTTTTTCATAATTCTTTTTATGGTGTTATTAGGATAATATTCTATTAATTTTGGATAATATTTGATCATTTATTATCAATCATTTATTGAGCACCACTGTAAAGCTAAAATATGAACCCAAGTCAATAAGCATTATTAAACAGACATTATGCTAAGTACTGGGAATAAATTTGTCTGTGTTGTTTGTATGCAGCAAGAAAGATGGTTCCTGCTCTCAGGGAACTTATGTTCTAATAGGGGGATGATGACACAGGAAAGGAACATGAAAAAGATGGAGGAATGACAAAGGTCCCTGGGATGGGGGCAGAGTAGAGAAAGCCCAGAGAATCAGGAATAGCCTGGTAAGGAAAGAAGATACAAAGGTTCTGAGAGAAACCAGCTAACCAGGGAGATAAGCTGAATGGTAAAATGGTAAAAGAGTATTTTTTCTAATGTAAATAGTATTTAATTTTTCCAATTACATGGAAAGACAAGTTTCGGCATTTATTTTAGTAAGATTTTGAATACCAAATTTTTATCTTTTCTACTTTCCCCTACCTCCCCAAGAAAATAAGGTTATATTTGTTCAGTCATGTTAAACATATTTCCACATTAGTCATGTTGTGAAAGAAAAACAGAAGGAAAAAAATGATAAAAACAAAGAAAGTAAAAATAGTTTGCTTCAATCTGCATTCGGATTCCATCAGTGCTTTCTCTAGATGTGTTAACATTTTCCATTATAAGTATTTTGGATTGTCTTTTATCACCACATTGCTGAGTAGAGCTAAATATATCATATTTATCATATCATAAATTGATCATTATATGATGTTGTTACTATGTATAATGTTTTCTTGATTCTGCTCACTTCATTCAGCAACATTCATATAACTCTTTTCAGTTTGTTTAAGAGACTATTTCTAATGTGTGAAGTCCAGAGAGAAAGTGCATTTTCCAATGTGAAAAGGATTCTGTGACAGAAAGTTCAAAGTCGAAGTGCAGCCTAGAGAGGAAGACAATATATAGTTTATGCTATCTTTAGGATTAATAAAAACATGTAATTTTAAAGACATTAAGTATCTTCAGTGAAAATATATCTATTTTAAGCCTCATTTGATATTGGGAATCAAAGTAAAATTGAACAAAATTATCTATGTGCTTTAGTTCTTCCAGGAATCATATCAAAATTTACATGTTATTTTTGTTTGTTTGGAGGTGATCATCTTAGGATGCCTTTTGCTCTACTAAACAAATGTTATCTCATGATCAGAAAATAAAAATTCAGATTGATTTTATGTTCTTTATACGTTTTGGTTGCTTCATTGTAAAGATGCAGAATATTGTAGAAAATCCTTTGCAAAAGCCTATCTATATTCCTATAAGATAAAGACCTCATTATCTGGTCCTTTATACTAAAAGAATGAAACACTGTTTTCTTTATATGGACTTGGTCTAGTCCAGATGCTTTTCCCATTTTCATCTGCTTTAATGCTATTTCCATTAACTCATACTGAATATTAGTTTTTTAAGGTATTGAATCCCAAATAAGGTGATTCTGCTGTCAGTGATGATGAAAATGATTCTAGAAAAACCTATTAATATAGTTCATTAATTGTTGAATTATTGTTCTTATCCTCCCAATTTCATCCATATTGGCCTTAGATGCTAAAGCATAGTTGAGTTTCATACTTATATTTTCAGTGACTTGTTTACATGCTTTCCCTTCCACTTTTACTTGCTTTTAAAGAATTAATTCTATTCTTAATTATCCATCTTTCCCTTATATAGTAGAGAGAATAATCAAAATAACTGAACCTGAAAGATGACTTTAATTGCTTTTATTATCTCAATGACTAGATCTAGTCAACTTCTTACCTACTGGTACAGGTAGTTCCCTTTGCCAGTGCAAATAAAGTCCTACAACCAGTCCTTAGCCATAATAAATAACCCAATTTGCCTCGGGTACCTCATCTATAAAATGAATTAGAGAAGGAAATGGCAAATCACTTCAGTATCTTTGCCAAAAAAAAAAAATTCTATGAAAAATTACCAGCAGGATGATTTCAGAGAGGTCCGGAGAGACTTATAGAAACTGATGCTAAGTGAAGTGAACAGAATCAGGAGAACATTGAATACAGCAACACACACACACACACACACACACACACACACACACACACACACACAAATTTAAAGGTCATTTACTAATAGTCAACAATGGAATGACTTAATTTCTGTGATTAGGCTTCATGTTATACCATAATAGTAACTAGTACTTTTTATTATGATTTCAAAGTACCTTGCAAACAATAATCATAGCATATCATGATACAGTTTGCAAAGTATTTTACATATGTTGTGTCATTTAATCTTTACAACAACCCTCTGAGATAGATGTTATTGTTATGACATTTTTATAGATGGTAACGTTGAGACCAATAGGAGTTAGGGGATTTATATATACTATTTAAATAGATCATTACAATAATCCTAGGAGCTAGATAATGAAAATGAATTATCTTCCCCATTTCATAGATTAGAAAACTGAGGTTCAAATGATTATATCCAATTAGTAAGTGTTAGAATATTTCAAATCCTGATCTTTGATGCTTGGTTTAGTGCTTTATCCCAAAACTCAGCATTTATGTGCTCTAGTAATGATCATATGCTGAGGAAAGAACTAGAAGAAAAAGTTGATAAGAAATGCAGGTGAGAAAAATGTTATCATGAACAGTTTTTATAACATGGAAATATTATTTTAATTTATTTTCTATTTTTATTTTTCATTTTCATTTTATTCTTAGTTGAAGAGGTTAATTATCAACCCCCCAGAAAAATACTAATTTGCCAGGTTTATTTATGAAAATATATTAAGAAATTATATTAACTCTCCAAATAGTATCTCATCTTCTGATCATGTTATCATCCTTTGTGGTTTTTACCAGGTAAATCATTGATGCTTGAGATATTTCATCAGCCATACTGATTAGGAAAATATGATAAATTGAATATTTGTCAAAGTGAACACTATATAATATAACATATATGTCAACATATAATATGCATTAACTAAGCACCTACTATGCTTAAGAACAAGTCACTTCTAGGCACTGAGTATATTTTAAATAATTATTTTATAATCCCTATTTTCATTGGCTTACATTCTGATATGTAGCAAGAGACAGCAAACTAGTAATTGAATAGACTAAAGTTGTCTTCCTGTCTTTTGTTGATAATCTAGCAATTCCCTGAAGATAATTAAAATAAATGTCTTCCTTTAGTATGCATTAAAAAGAAGAAGAACATTTGGAAAAATAATTCCAAAGGGATGGCATTGGCCAGTCATTATGGAATCATTCAATTAGAGAATGCAGTACTTTTTATAGATTCTCTCTAATATTCTCTAGCTAGAATAGAAGCCCTGTGTGAGATAGACTGTATTACTTCACTCAGCTCTAGCCTAACACTGTCAACTCAGATATTTCTCTTCAATTTTTAATGCCTGATCAGTCTTTTCTCAGAGCACAAAAGTTACTTCTTCAAAGTGTACATATTTCTTTTATACCATAACTCTTTCTCAAAAGGCAAAAGTAGAGCTATGATATTATAAATTAAGGAAGAAAAGCAGAGAAGTTTCTGGGATGACCTACTATATTGATTTTAAAAGCCCAAAGATTTGAGCTTTAATAACCCCTTATAAAATACAAAATTTGAGGCTATGATTAGTATAGTTGGAGAGGAAGTATACAATAATGGAAAGTGAATTGGCTTCAAAGCCAAGAAATCTTGAGTTCAGATTCTGCCTCTGACACAATTTTATTTTCCACTCAAGACCCCTTTTACCTGGCAAATTTTTATGTGATCCTGATTATCTAGGTATATAAAATAGTTATATACAAGTTAAAAATTTATTGATCTTAAATCATGATTTCATGGTCCCCACATTATGTGACCTCATATAAATTAGACACAAAGAACTTAAGAAACTTCACTCTAAATAACTTTATTTTTTTTTTTCAAAAAATAATAATAGTGTTTTATTTTCAAAATTATCAAAAGATTGTTTTCAATACTCACCACTGCAAAATCTTGTATTCCAAATTTTCTCTCTCCCTTCCTCGTACCTCCTTCTCTATATAGTAAGCAATCCAAATATGTTAAACATGTGCTTTATAACATAGTTCCACATTTATTATGCTATACAAGAAAAATCAGATCAAAAAGGAAAAAATGAAAAAGAAAACAAAAAGCAAGCAAACAATAACAAAAAGGGTGAAAATACTATTAAAAAGGGTGAAAATATTATGCTGTGATTCATAATCAGTCACCATAGACTGAGATGCATGACTCTTTCCGTAACAAGTCTATTAGAACTGGCCTGAATCACCTCATTGTTGAAAAGAGCCACGCCCATCAGAATTGATCATCATATAATCTTCTTGTTGCTGTATTCAATGTTCTCCTGATTCTGTTCACTTCACTTAGCATCAGTTTCTATAAGTCTCTCCGGACCTCTCTGAAATCATCCTGCTGGTAATTTTTCATAGAATTTTTTTTTTTTGGCAAAGATACTGAAGTGATTTGCCATTTCCTTCTCTAATTCATTTTATAGATGAGGTACCCGAGGCAAATTGGGTTATTTATTATGGCTAAGGACTGGTTGTAGGACTTTATTTGCACTGGCAAAGGGATCTACCTGTACCAGTTCAAAGCAGCATATTCTCTGTAATTTATTTTGTTAGTCAGGGGTTCTTCACCTGGAGATGATGGATAAATTTCAGAGGCATCCCTGAATGTATAGAAGAAAAAAGATTATATTTTTATTCTCATCAAAATTGAAGTGAAATTTAACATTTCTTTCAGTTATTAAAAGAGTTTATTCTGAGAAAAGGTGTATGGGCAGCAGTTAGGTGGTAGTGTGAATAAGTGTAGGGCCTAGGGTTCAAATCTGTCTTCAGAAATTTACTGCTGTGTAGCCTTGATAAAGTCATTTAATCTTGTTTTCCTCAGTTTCTTCATCTGTCATTAAGGTTCAATGAGGAGTGGGAAAGTTGGAGAGACAAGGTAGTACCGTGGACAGAGAGGGAGCCTCTGAATCAAGGACGTCTGAATTCAAATCCCACTTCTACCACATGCTGGCTATTCAACTCTAGATAAATCATATTTTCTCAGTGCCTATGCAGGGCTGTATAAAAAGAATAAATTCAGAGCAGCTGCTAAATTCACTGGGAGAGGATTATCCATGGCCAGGGAGTTGCCAACATCTATGCCAACACAGGATTGTGCAGACAAAACCAGTGGGTTAATTTTGTTTGACCATATGCTGGTTGTTTATCAAAATAAGTGTGGGTGGCCACTTGTAAAGAATTAAATTTTTGAGGCATTCATAAAGATAAATAGGGAATGAAGTTAATGAGAACTGCTGAGACAGACCTAACATAAAACTTTGGTTTAAGAAACAAAAATATGCAACAGAAAGGAAGATTGTTTGGAGGTTAATCCAGAAGGAGGCAAGTTTCAGGTTCCTAGAAAAAGATGATTGCCTCAGGCATTTACAAGTGGCAGATGTGCTACTCTGAAAACCAGAGGGAAAAAATATACTTGGTCAATTCAAAGAACTGTTAACAAAGTTAAAAATGGATAGCTAGCTAGCTGGATGTATGTATATATATATGTATATATATATATATATATATATACACACACACACACACATACATATATATATGTAAAGAGATATATGTGGTGGGGTGTGTGTGTGTGTGTGTGTGCGTGTGTGTGTGTGTGTGTGTGTGTGTGTGTGCGTGTGTGTAGTATTAACCTGGTATGTAAATTCTATTTCTTGAAAACTAATAATAGTTATGAAGTACAGAGGTATAAAGGAGCTCCTGAAATAGTTATCACCAGCTAATTAAGAGTCATATTTCATTGCCTGTGTAAAGTTTCATATTCAATATTTCAGTGAATTTTGATCTGCAGAGCCCTAACTAGGTCAGGGATACTAAGACACAGTCCCACACTGATGATATTAAAGAGAGGCACCCTTTTCCCCTGAAGTTTTCCCAAATTTATCTATCTATCCTTAGATCATCTCCAGATCTACAATCCAAATCATCAACTGCCTTTTAGGTATTTCAAACTGGATTTCCATTGACATCTCAAAATCACCATATTCAAACCTATCCCCCAAAACCCTTTCCCTGTTCTGAACTTCCTCGTTATAGTTGAACACACTACCATTTTCTTAGTCTTAACATGATAACAACTTCCATGCTATCTTCAACTCCCCTCTTTCATTTATCATTCATGACTCATCCCTTGTTTCTTCCTCCCATCTCTTTTACAAATTCCTTTCCCTCCCAAATTCTCTTCCCTCCCCATCAATTTCAGGCCATCCCTCTCTCTTAGAGTATTGCAATAATCTTCTAATTAGTTTACTTGGCAATTCTTTCTCTCTTTTAATTTAGGTGCTTTATCTTTCAAAGTGGTTTTCATGTTACTACACACACACACACACACACACACACACACATACACACACACACACACACTCAATATACTTCAATAGCTCCCTAATAACCCTAAGATCAAATATAGAGTTCTTTGTCTGGCACCTACACTCTTTATAATTCGGACTTTTCCTTGCTTTCTTGTTTTCTTATATGTTATTCCTCTTTGCAAATTCAAGGATACTCCTCCCATGACCTATTTGTTGAGCAACACAAGATCTTTTTTCACTTAATCTCTATTCTAGCCAACTATTATTTACTCAAGCATGGTATCATTTAAACAAAATTACTATTTTACTAAATTTAATAATATATGTCAAAGTTATTTGAAAAGCATAAAACACTATTCAAATAGAAGGTATAATAAAAATCTAAATATTTCTCGTTTATTTTTTTTCCTCCATTAGTTTAGGAAATTTTATTTGCCAACCACTGTTGGGAAAAGAGTTCTGTTTGTTGTTGTTTTTGAAGATTTTTTGTTTAGTCGCTATTTTATTCTTTCTTGAAATCCAACTAATGATCCCTTCCAAGAGAGAATCAATGACCTGCTTCCTGGATAACAATTTATTGTGCTTTTAAAAAGTAATAGAGCATTTTTGAGGCATCATTTCTCTAAAAATTATATGATTCTAGTTTCCTGGATAAAAAGATCTTCTTGTGTCTTTGATTCCATGAAAGAGTCTGTGTGACATGGTCCTCACATTTCCCCAGACCTCTAAAAGAATAGTTTTCCCCTATGGATTTATACCACCTTCTCTCTAACCTTTTAGTCCAGAGAATTCAATTCAATTTAACTCAATTCACTAAGCATTTTAAAACACTAAATTAAGGCACTTTTCAAGCAAATATAAAAAATAAATGAGTTCTTGGCATCAAAGATATTTATATTTGACATTTTTTAAAGCTACAAATTGTGTTCAAGAAACTAATTTTATTGGTGTTTTAAGATTGCAACTTTCAGATGATTTTAGAATATGGCTTAGGAGGGGCAGCTAGGTGATGCAGTGGATAGAGCACCAGCCCTGAACTCAAGAGGACCTGGTCTCAGACACTTAACACTTCCTAGCTGTGTAACTCTGGTCAAATCACTTAACCCCAATTGCC